>NC_056731.1:275918070-276135656 GCF_019279795.1 Protopterus annectens
AGGGTATACTCAGAAGGGTATTGAAATTATATTAATATATATTCCTATCAAAAACATTTGCTCCATGGAATAAGTTGCTGAATGACAGAGAATGACTTTGAAATGGGGTACATTGTTCCATTTATCAAACTGTGATGATCTTGGATGAATGAAATATCAAACGTTTGCAGATAAGGTAAGTATGGGCTCAGAAAGTAATGCCAAAACTCTTAGCGACTCTGAAAGTTCTGCATTGGGGATTAGACTGTTTGCATGAGTGCAGGAAGGTTAGGGTTAGAGTTTGGTTAAATACAAATATAATTGTAGTGAAGTATGTACGTACTGGTGCGTGTGTGTCTAAGCTGTCTTGATTAGTGGTGGTATCATAGAAAGAGTTTTTGAAAGATAAGGTGCAGGGGTAGGGTTAGGGTTAGGTTTAGCTATTAGTAGGATGGTGCAGCCGTCCAATGGACAGAAAGGAAACCATAACCATAACCCTAACCCTACACCTTACATTGGAAAAAAAACTTTCTATAACAATACCACTATGCAGACAAATTTGGTCTAAATGCATTGGAAAAAAAAACTTTCTATAACAATACCACTATGCAGGCAAATTTGGTCTAAATTTGCGGTGGGGTTTTGGTGTACTGATCACCAACGGAAACTGTATATTTCCATCTATGATTGTTTTTCTCTTAGATGTTTTGAGGTTTTCAGCATCTGGCATCAACTACTTCAGTTCTAATTCCCTTTCAGTTTGATGATTCAGTACATATACATATATTCCACATCCCTCTATAATGAAATTATATTGAAATCTCTTGGTGGAAGGAAGTTAAAAGAAAAGGCTATGATCCAACAGATTGGGAGAATTTTCCTCTCAGTGCAGAGACAGAGAGAATTTCTTTGGAAGAGTCATTTGTCTCTCAGTGCAGAAAGAAAATTACTCAGAAAAGTTGTTTGCATTTTGCTGCAGAGGCAGAATTCTTCGCAAGAGATATTAGCCTCTCAGTGCAGACAGAGAACTTTCACTAGATTGGAGACTTTTGCTGACCGTGGATGTTTATGCGGAGTTTAAAACATTTTGTGTTTCCTTGATCTCAAGTTGTTTCATTTCATTTGATGACTTGCCATTGCAAATAAAGCACACAGACCTTAAGACTTCCACCTCAAGTGTATTATATTTACTACACAAGGAAGGGGGCGGGGTTATCAAGTGTCAAAATGTGGTCACCTTACCAAATTGCTATATTTTGTTCCTGCTTCATGACCTGCAAATGCACTGTTTTTGAGACTTGTTTCCTTAAACCAAGGAGAGAGAGAAACTTATGCTGTGCATGTGAATTGTCACCCTTTTTGTTTTGCCAAAATAAAGAAGTTTGTGGAAGTTCTGGAAATTGTTCAACAGAACAGCATGGCAACACATTGAGCTATACTGACCATTCACAAGAAGGCTGAGAGACAGCTATTCCATAGAAATAGGCAGTTGATATATGAAAGGAAAGACTGATAACTAATGCAGCCTTGTTTAAAACTGAATGCATTAGCCATGTAAGTAGAAATGTGTAGATGCCTGAAAACACTAGAAAACTTTCAGTAAGTGAAATAATATGTTTAAGATATGGAAAGAAAGGGCACATTGCTAAATACTGTTTAATTAGCTCTACCTAACAAAGATGCAATTCTTTAGACAATCTGTTAGTAGTTGCGGTTGAATGCACTTTCTGCAGTTCAAGTAGATGTGACATTGTCTAAGACCCAGAAACAAGAAATTAAAAAAGTCCTACTGAGAAATAGAGACTTTTTAGAGTTATTTGGTAGAAAAAAATTTAATTTGCTACCGTATCAAAACTGTGCCAGGAGGAACGTGATCCTAAATCTATATAGGGTACAAGAGTCCCAGAGAAAAAAACATTAAGTGAATAAGAAAGAAAGATGATCAGATTTGGAGTTATTGGGCCCCCAGTGTGAGTGGAACAGTCCAACTGTCCCGATCCGTAGGCTGGATGGCTCCAAAATATTTTATAATGACTTCTAGAAAATGAATAAAGTATCTGAGTTTAATACTCATTTAATGTCCCATGTGGATGAGATCTTATAGAGGCTAGACAAAGCAATGTTTTTTGACCATCTTACATACCATAAGAGGTATCGGAGCCAGGGAACATAAATGTTCATTTGGATGAGTTATCTGGGTCCAGTGACCAATCCTAAGTAGTAAAGAACTGGGGATTCTAAACTGGGTGGGGGAATTATTGTGCCATAGTGGCTGAAGAATTATTTTTGCAAGAGCATATACACCAGACTTTAAGGTAGAACAACAACTATCAGCCAGGGGATTTTTTTTGTATAATGACCTACATAATTTTTTGTCTCCCTCTGTGATCATCAACACACCATCTGAAAGCAGATTCCCTCTCTGGACCTCTCCTCTCATCAGGCATCATCATCCACAAGTCCTCCAGAGTTTGACCATCTCTCCCTACCAGTGCCTCAGACACCTGAGTGGCTAATCCAACCTAGGTCACCTGGGCCATAGCTAAGACTTCATCCCATTATGCCATGGTGCTGTGTTTTCCTTTTTTTTTTCTTTTGGTATTTTTTATTCCAACCTCATTTCTGCCTACTTCTGGTTTGATTTCCATTCTGCTCCTTCCTGAAATGCTTTTGTAAATCTGAGCAAAGATGTCATCATAGATTTGTTTTCTTCATGGTTTAGAGCTTTAGTTGTGTGGTTATGATGATGCACAAAGTCCCATGATTGCAGATCTATACCTATAGGCAACTTTCAGAAACCCATACCCACACCTCTCAACTGTCCAGAATTTTCTAGAATGTTCTGAGTTCAGCCTCATATTTTTGTCTGTTCCTCATAAAATTGTGGCTTTCTGACAAGTCATTGAGGACTGAAGTCATTAAATCTTGACAAGACATTAAAGTTTCAAGTTTCATATCATTTAGAAAATGCATGCCAATGCAAAACCTGTTATTCTAGGTACTTTCTACAGTGATAAGAGCAATATTTAGACTCAGTCCCTGATTTTGTGCCTTTATCCCTTCATTGTTTTTGGCTTTGTCCAGAATTTTTTCCCTTAGGTTGAGAGGTATTACCAGTTTTAGGCTGACTGATGTATAATCTTGCTATTCACTCCCTGGGATTCATTAATGCCTTCACTAAATGTACACTAAGTGTACACTGTTCCGAGTCAACAGACAACACAAGCATAATTCACACCTCCTCTGTCCTAATTTTAGTTTTACCTACTGATTTTCTTGCAGCTTTAAATACTGAGGGGGATTCATAAAACTACATTTACCCTTAGTGTAATGCTTCCGAGTGACTAGAAAGTGCGGAAAATGTGGTAGGGATGTTCTTGTGTTCTTGATACAGATTGCGTACACTTAGTGTAGGTGCTGTTGAATCTGGCCCCTTTTTTGCTAAGCATGAAGTGTTTACCTTGTTTTCCTTGTCCAGCTGATCTAATGCTTTTCTGGGGCCAGTCAGTCTCATCAAAGCATTAATCTTCTAAAGTATTCCTTACTAAGGCTTGTGCTTATTTATTCTTATTTTATTGCTGACCCTTCAACTATTCTCAAATATTTATACACTCCCTCCAGTTCAAGTTCTTTTATATCACATTCCTGTCCCAACTTGGTATTTTCTTGGTGTTTCAGCTTTCCTGCTATAACTTTTGTTATTGCATATTTATCAAGACCAGATAACATTCTTGTATCTCTTGTAACGGTTTTAACCGTTTACAGTTGTACTTTGAGGTCTTATCTAATGTGCTATACAATTTAAATCATACAGGAAAACTGGCCAAGATGTCACAGCATAAGCTTGTTTTTTGGAAGTTTAGCTGTAACTACAGCGCAGTCTATTACGTAAACTACATAATGGATTAAGGGCAAAACAAAATAGCAGTGGTGATAAAGAATTTTCCTGGAATTTCACCCTTTTGGATTTTTATCCTTGGGATAATTGTAAAGGGGTTTGTTTCTGCTTCATAGTCACTGCTATATAATTGTTTAATGTAGTATGCATTTTAGACATCTGTAAAATGCTTTTTTCGAATCTGTCCATGCCACACTTTGATTCTGATTCTTTTTATAACTCTCTCTTATAGATTTTGTTTAACAATAGATTTTTTTATTTTTCTTTTGTTTACCAGGTTTGTTCAACTGAGTTTTGTCAAAAACTCTTTTTCAGTAGAGGCCCAAGTAGAAAACGTCAACATATTGCAAACATTTTTAAACAGACGTTCAGTAATGTACATGAACAGACATTAATTAATATACATTTAAAATGACATTCATTTGCTAATTAGATTACAATCATATGAAATAAAGGAAACAGTTACAGTATAAAAGATATGTACAGTATGTATTAGTAGATGTTGAGCATGGAGTTTTTTGAAGAGATGTTTAGTGGGTTTGTCAAATGGATAATAGCTTATGTGATTAGTACTTAGAGATTTAATGAAATGGAGGTGAAGGAATGAACTAAGTAGGGAAGAACATGTTAATATTGTAGGTGAGAGATGAGGTATAAAGCAGGTTTATAGATAATTACACGTGGCTATCATAAGGTTCATATTAGAACGATAGAGGTGGGGAGGTAACCAGTGTCACATAAGCTATGTATATGGGTCAGAGTTGCTATTAAAATAATATGGGTATTGCTGAAGTCTGATTATGGGGCACAGGCTTCTGAAGGAAAAGAAATGGTTTGAGGATATGGCAAGCTGAATATAACAGTGACATTTATCCTGGAGATGTACATGAGCAGATCTATTGATTTCATAGCTTGAGTTTTATTTGTGTTTTAAATGAGTTTGCATTCTGAATGGATTTCAGTTGCAATGGGATGTACATGATCTTTTATCACATATGATTTTCTTTTGTTACCTTTTTGTTCTGTTGTCATGAATGAATTTTTTTCTATGTGACTAAAACAATATGGCTTGGATTCAGGAATCTGCCCATCCATGAACAATAAGGCTGTTTCAAAAAAGGGCTTGTTACCATGATTGTGGAAACTAGCAGTTCAGAGCCAGATTATCCAGAATAAAGACTTCATTATCAGCTAGTCTGCATGTTTCTGAATCTCTCAATGATTACAACAAGCAATAACAAATCATTTTCTTCTGCTCTTGCAGTAATCACTGCTGGTGACCAATGCACTGTGTTAGCATAGACACCCCTATAATTCATTTCCCCATGCAGACACACATCCATAAACACACATGCGCACACACACGCACATGTGCGCACACACACACACACACACACACACACACACACACACACACACATACACATGCACACATGTGCGTGCACATGCATGCACACACGTGCGCACACACACACACACACACACACACACACACGTGCGCGCGCGTGCATGCACACACGGGCGCACCCACACATGCACACGCGCACATGTGCACACACACGCGCGCGAACACACACACGCACACACACTGTCATACCTCTTACATGTCCTTGATTTTTAAAAAAAACATTCAGATGTTGGATTATTATTTTTCCCCGTCCCTCACAGATCACAAATGACTGTAGTCAGTCAAGAGCCAGAATCCGACACATAACACAAGCACTCAGGTCACTCCAGAACAAGTACAAATATGACTCTGTCATTGTGCATGTTGGTGTGAATGACCTAAGACATACCTCCCTGGACTACATGAAAAGAGACATGGAAGAGCTCTCTGATCATGTAGCCCATGCTGGTATGACCCTGACCCTGAGTACATCCTGTCCTCACCAAGAATGATACCTCAGTATAAAGAAAAAATGATCAATTTCAACAATTGGCTAAGCTTCTGGTGTCATTCAAAGGGGATCCAGTGTCTGTCAGAGTGGGATGACATGTTTGACAAGCCACGTTGCTTTGCAAGAGACGGCTTGCACCTGTCACCCCTAGGCTTTTGATTACTGGCCAAGGCTCTTGCTGCCCCCATAGTGCCTTGTTTAGGCAAGGCTCAAAAGTCAAACCCACCTCTGTAAACAGCACAATTAACAAAAAACTGAGGGTTATGCTACTCAACGTCAGGAGTTTAAATCTCAAAATGCATGTCCTCGAAGCACTCCTCAGTATGGAGAACGTCGACATCTGTGCAGTAACTGAAACCTGGTTCAAGGCTCCAGAGAGCACCCCAGCACTACCGGGCTACAACTCGTACCACACATTTCGGCCACAGAACACGGACCGAAACACAAAAGGAGGGGGTGTATCCATATTCATCAAGGATACCTACACCTCCAGGTTAGTGGCGCAGTATGATACTTCTGAGATCATTCATGTACAACTAACATCGGGCAAATCTGCAATGCAAATTGTGGCCTGCTACAGATCACCCTCCATGACCCAGAACCCCCACTCCACCTTTCTGGAGACACTGGAAAACATGAAGGTCCTACCGAGCACCCTGATATTGGGCGATTTCAATTACCCTACCATTAACTGGGAAAACTACTCAAGTACAAACTCCCAGGCCCAGCACTTCCTGGAATTCATCAACTCAAATGTCCTGGATCAGCTGGTAAACTTTCCTACCAGAGGTGAAAACATATTGGACATGGTCATCACAAACATGGGCGACAGGTGTTCCAAACTAGAGATCAACCCATCACTGGTTAGATCAGACCATAAACTAATCAGTTTGGATGTCCACACACCCCCACCACCTCCAACTAAGGAAACCACAGTAAAAAACTTTTCTAAAGCAAACTTCAACTTACTTAAGACAGAGGTGGTAAGTTTCACAGCCCCCACGCTAAAGGATAATGCTGCCCAAGATGCAGAAACCTTTACAAATGCACTCTATGAGCACCTACAAGGATGCATGGATTGTGCCATCCCTAGCAAAACCAAGACTCACTCCTCTAAGAGAAGGAAACCAGTTTGGTAGACCCCTGCCATAAACAGGCTATACAATAGAAGGAGGAAATTAGTTCAGAAAAAAAGCAAATCCTAAGAAGGGAAGACATCCCTGATCAGTATCAGTAAGAAACTAAGGTCCCTCATAAAATCATCCAAGGCTAACTTCGAAAGAAAAATAGCCAAGGATTCAAAAAATAACCACAAAGCCTTCTTTAGCTATGTTAAGAATCTAAGTGGCAACTCACATATATGCACTGAACTAGTGCAAAATAGCACAAAATATACTGAACCTACTGATATTGCCAACATCCTGGCAGATAGATTCAGTGCAAACTTCACCCCCTCTCACCCCCCAAAAGGGCCCACAACAATACTGGAAAAGTGTAGTGTAGTGTCCTGGAAATCACAGATGCACAGGTGAAAATAGCCCTTTCAAAAGCCAAAAACACAGCATCAGTGGGGCCAGATGGTGTCCCAGGCTACATCTTGCACAAACTACAGAACGAACTAACCCCCCCACCTAAACACGCTGTTCAACCTCAGCCTCTCCACAGGCTACATGCCCATAAAATGGTGCACAGCAATGATTATTCCACTCCACAAAGGAGGGGCCACAACTGAACCTGGTAACTATCGCCCCATAAGCCTGACTAGCCTGGTCTGTAAGGCTATGGAGCGCATCATCATGGAACTCATTAACAAAGACATTGGGAACCTCCAAACACTTGACCCGACCCAGTTCGGCTTTGTTAAGGGCAGATCATGCCTACTAAACCTGGCTGACTTCCTTGAGACAGTCACCAAGGCCATAGACGAGGGAAAGGTTGTTCACACAGCCTACCTTGACCTCGCCAAGGCTTTTGACACCATTCCCCACTCGGGTATTACAGGAAAACTCACCAGCCTGAACATAAACCCCTACGTCATATGATGGGTTGCCAACTGGCTTACAGACAGAACTCACACGGTAAGAATAGCGGGCTCCAGGTCCGACTCTAAACCAGTCACAAGTGGTGTCCCGCAAGGTTTGGTCCTGGGACCCCTACTTTGCAGCATATACTTCTCAGAAGTACAGGCAAACACAAGAGGACTATGGCTAACCAAGTTTGATGATGACTGCAAACTGGGAGCCATAATTGAGTCTCTGACTGACACGGACATCCTCCAAAAGGGCCTTACTGAGACGGACACCTGGTGTCAAAGTCATGGCCTCAAGCTAAATGCCAACAAATGCATAGTCATCCCATTTGGGAAAAATAAAACACCCACGAATTACCACATAGTTGGCAGCCCCCTTAATATAGAAGAGGTAATAAGAGATTTGGGGACCCAGGTAGATAGTAATCTCTCCTTTGACAATCATATTGCCAAAGTAGTTAGGAAATCCTTCTATGTGGCCCATCTAATTACTAAAGGGTTCGCATCTAGAAATAAAGAGGTTATAGTGCCCCTCTACTCATCACTCATCAGACCCATCATAGAGTACAATGCCCCATTTGGGATGTACCTCGCAAGACACTTCCAACAGCTGGAGAGACCACAAAAGTACCTCACCAAGAGGATTACTGGCCTCAAACATATGTCCTATGCAGCCCAACTGAAAAAACTCCGGCTGTACTCAGTGGCATATCGCTTACTCAGAGGTGATCTCTGCCTGACTTACAAAGCCATGTCCAACTCAGAATTAATGGACATTCTCCACCTAAAGAAATCCAAGTCACTGCGAGCCACGCGGTCTAGTGAGCTAAACCTCGCCACAGCAATAAATAGAACATGCTGGAGAGAAAGATTCCTGCCACAGAGACTCCCCCATGCTTTGGAACTAAATTCCAAACTACATTAGGCAGAGCCCCTCACCAACACTCTTCAAGAGAAACCTTGATAAGTGGATGGGTAACAGAAAATACACCCCTGGGATCACTTCATTGGCTCTGCTTGACAGAGGATCAGTTAATTAATCAATGGGGTGGCGAAAGCCGTCACACTCTGGCTAGGCTTATAAATGCCCTCAAGCAGATAGCCTAGTACCTACCTATGAACCTAATAATGCCAGGTATTAGAGTTTCTTCTTATTGTTCAGTAAATGCACCAGGATGCAAGACCCGTTACTCTATTAACTTTTTAAGTGGATTAGAGTAATATGTTGAAAGACTTCTAGAGTCATCTAGTATTTCTTTGGCTTTGTCTTGAAGTCATGACATTGCTCCCATATGTCACAGACCATTACAGTTAATCAATAATGCCAGACATTAGGGTTTCATACTTTTCTGTGTCCATATTTCATGCTGTCAAACCCGAGTTCAATTAATTTTTAAATAGTTTCATAGTTTCATAGTATAGTACTAGGCTATCTGCCCTGGGGCATTTGTAAGCCTAGCCATAGTGATGTGGCTTTTGCCACCCCATGAAATGGTACAAAAATGTACAGAATAAATCTAGAATACTGTGCCTCTGTCTAGTAGTGACACAATGAAGGTCCCCTTATATAATAGAATTAGTTTACTGTGCCCCTGTCTAGCAGTGACACAGATGTGACCCCTGGGGTAGACTTACGATCTCCCATCCACTCATCAAGATTTCTCTTGAAGAGAGTCAGTGAGGGGCTCTGACTAATACGAACTGGTATCCTGTTCCAAAGCATGGGAAGCCTCTGGGTTATGAATCTATCCCTCCAGCATGTCCTATTCATACTTGTGTCGAGGTTTAAGTCTTTAGCTCTCGTGGTCCTGATGGATTTGGATTTTTTGAGGTGGAGCATGCCCATCAGATCCTGATTGGACATGGCCTTGTACGTCAGGCAGAGATCACCTCTGAGCAGGCGGTATGCCACTGAATAGAGCTGAAGTTTCTTTAGTCTGGCAGAATAAGACATATGTTGGAGACCCTTGATCCTTTTGGTGAGGTACTTTTGTGGTCTCTCCAGCTGTTGCAAATGCCGGGTGAGGTACATACCAAATGGGGCATTGTACTCAATCATGGGTCTGATGAGGGAGGAATATAGGGGTACAATGACATCCTTGGATCTGGATGTGAATCCCTTTATGATAAGATGTGCAAGGTAGAATGTTTTTCTAACCACTTTGGCAACGTGGGTGTCAAATGAGAGGTCGCTGTCTACTTGGGTCCCTAGGTCTCTGATTACTTTTTCCATACTCAGTGGGTTGCTGTCTATGTGATAATTTGTGGGTAATTTGTTTTTTCCAAAAGGGATGACTATACATTTTTTGGCATTTAGTTTAAGGCCGTGACTACGGCACCAGTTGTCCGTTTCAGTGAGGCCTTTTTGTAGGATGTGTGTGTCTGCTGGTGTATCGACTATGGCGCCTAGTTTGCAGTCATCTGCGAACTTTGTCAGCCACAGCCCTCCCATGTTTGCTTTAACATCTGAGAAATAAATGCCGAACAAGAGGGGTCCCAGGACAGATCCCTGTGGGACACCACTTGTGACTGGCTTTGAGTCTGACATTGCTCCAGCGATTTTAACTTTATGGGTTCTGTCCTTTAGCCAGTTTGCAACCCATCTAGTCACATAAGGGTTTACTTTTAAGCTGTTTAGCTTATCTATGATGCCTGAGTGGGGTATTGTGTTGAAGGCCTTAGCCAAGTCCAGGTATGCTGTATGGACTGCTTTGCCCTCATCAATGGCTCTAGTGACTGTTTCAAAAAAGTCGACCAAGTTTAAAAGGCAGGATCTGCCATTTACAAAGCCGAACTGGGTGGGTTCAAGTGTCTGTAGGTCCCCTATGTCTCTGTTTATGAGTTCCATAATGATTCTTTCCATAGCTTTGCAGACCAGGCTAGTTAAGCTTATGGGGCAGTAGTTTCCAGGGTCTGTAGAGGCACCCCCCTTGTGGAGTGGGACCACTGTTGCTGTACGCCAGTGTTCAGGTACATATCCCGAAGTAAGGCTAAAGTTAAATAGCATTTTTATGTGTGGGTTTAGCTCCTCTTGGAGTTCACGTAACACACACCCTGGGATACCGTCAGGTCCCATTGATGCTATGTTTTTTGCTTTGTTTAGGGCTGTTCTCACTTGGACATCTGAGATGACAGGGAGATTACATTCAGCTGGGATAAGTATTTCTTCTTTTGGGGGTGAAGGAGGGGAGAAATTTGCACTGAACCTGTCAGCCAGAATGTTCGCAATATCTGTGGGTTCAGTGTATTTTTTGTTGTTGTGAACCAACTCTGAGCATATCTGAGGGTTTCCGCCCAGGTTTCTAACATAGCTGAAGAAGGCTTTGTGGTTATCTTTAGTGTCCTTAGCGATTTTTCTCTCAAAGTTTGCCTTGGATATTTTTATGAGAGAACGTAGTTTTCTGCTAATGTTGATCAGAGATGTCTTCCCTTCATGGGATTTCGCTCTGACGTGCAGTAGCTTCCTTCTTTTGTTATACAATTTGTTTATGGCTGAGGTCCACCAGACAGGACGCTTACATTTGGTGGAGAAGGACTTGGATTTGTTTGGGATTGCATGATCCATGCATTCTTGGAGATGTCCATAGAAAGCATTTGTGAAGGATTCGGCATTGTGGGATGTGGTATCCACTGGCACAGTGGGCTTAAAGGATACCATCTCAGTCTTAAGAAGAGTGAAGTCTGCTTTTGAGAAGTTTTTCACTGTGGTCTTTTGTGCTGGGGTGGAGGTGGGATATGTATATCCAGGGTGATTAGTTTGTGGTCAGATCTCACTAGTGAGGGGTATACTTCCGGTGTGGAGCATTTTGTCCCCATGTTTGTGATGATCAGGTCTAGTATATTATCTCCCCTAGTGGGAGAGGTGACTAGTTGTTCCAGTGCATTTGAATTTATGAATTCCAGGAACCTTTGGTCTAGGATATTAGGGCTAGAATAATGTACCCAATCTATGTTTGGGTAGTTGAAGTCTCCCAGTATGATGGTATTTTGTGATACATTCATATCCTCCAATGTCTTCAGGAAGGCTGAGTGGGGTTCTTGAGATTGGGAGGGTGGTCTGTAACATGCTACCAGTTGTATAGCAGTTTTGCCTATGGTTAGTTGCACCTGTATGGTCTCTGATGCTTCATGTGTTGCTACTAACCTGGAGGTGTGGGTGTCCTTTATGAATATTGTTCGGCCCGGGTTTTGGGGCCGAAAAGCATGATACAAGGTATAGCCTGGTAGTGCTGGGGTGCTCTCAGGAGCCTTGAACCAGGTTTCAGTTACTGCACAGACGTCGATGTTCTCCATGCTGAGGAGTGCATCAAGTGCCTGCATCTTGAGATTTAGACTTCTGGCGTTGAGCAGCATTACCCTTAGTTTTTTTCCATTTTTGTTTTCTAAGGAGGTGGGTTTGTCTTTTGAGCCTTGCCTAAAAAAGGCACTATGGGGGTGGCAAGAGCCTTAGCCAATATCCGGAAGCCCAGTGGTGACAGGTGTAAGCCATCCCTTGCGAAGCAGCGTGGCTTGTCCAACATATCATCCCAGGCAGACAGACATTGGATCCCCTTAAAATGACACCAGTACTTGAGCCAATTGTTAAAGCTGATCATCTTGTCTTTGTATTGTGGTATCATTCTTGGTGAGGGCAAGATGCTGCTCAGGGTCAGGGTCATACCAGCCTGGGCTACATAATCGGAGAGCTCCTCTATGTCTCTTTTCATGTAGTCCAGGGAGGTACATCTCAGGTCATTCACACCAGCATGGACAATGACGGAGTCATATTTGTACTTGCTTTGGAGTGACCTGAGTGCATGTGTTATGTGGCGGATCCTAGCTCCCGATAGACAGCTCACAGTTACCTTCTCCTTGTTCAGCCTGGTTAGTGGGACATCAGTGTGTCTGACTATGGAGTCACCTATTACTAGTGTATCAGGCAAGGTGTTTGGCCTTAAGGGCTGCGATTGGTCGACACACTGATTTATTGAAGTATGTGTTGCATGTGTTTTGTTTTGAGGTGGTGGATTTTTGGATGTCTGCTTTGGGAGCCTCTGTTGTTTTGGTAAGTTTTTTATTAGAGCCTCCGAGTATGTCTTTGTGTTTTTATGTGTTTGGTTTGCAGTTGTGTTAGGTCTATGTGGGACTGGGATTGTTGTGTGTGTGGTTGCCATCTCCTCCTGTCTGGTCATGCCAGCCCTGAGTTGAGAGAGTTCAGCCTCCAGTTTGGCTATATAGTTGTATCTCTCACATGTATTTGCGTTTGTTGGGAGGAGGAGAGGGTTGTCTGTGTACATGAGACAATTGTAGCATTGTCTCAAGATACCCAGATTGACCAGCTGAACTGGAGACGATGCCAGTAATCTACCACTCGACATGCTAGAACAGTATAAGGGAGTGGTATACCTTTAAGGGAAGTGGATATTCACAGGGGTGGTAAGTAGATGTAGTGCTTTGCTTAGTACGAGAGTGCTTACTTAGTAGAGAAGTATTGAGAACAAGTGCTAGGCTTATACTACAGTGAGTAGTCTGGTTATACTAAGAGTAGAGCTTCCTTAAGGGAAAATTTGAAGAGCAGACTTGGCGGAGGCAGAAAACGTTTAACCTTGTTTAACCGGTGCTGCAAGTGGTCTTGGTATGTAGTGTGCCCCCCAGTATTGCAGGAATTGCTGACTGGTCAACGGGGAGTTTAGAGATAATGGCAGCTAAACACCCTCTCCAGACATCTAGGCACACGCACACACACACACACACACACACACACACACACACACACACACACACACACACACACACATACACAAACACACACACACACATGCATTCACCCACTACTCATACCTCTATAAGTACTTACACATACAGTCAAACATATACACCCACACACAAACACATTTCGCAACACTACCTATATGCTAACCTCTCCAGCACTTAATATCTAATGTAATCTCACCCATTGAATGTAATTGGTGACTGCAAGCTTTTGGCTGAGTTAACTATTGCAGCAGGTGGTAAGGATTTACTTAGCTGAGCAGTTCTATGAATTGTTCAGCTGTGTAGAGCATTTATTGTGGGCATTTCTAAGGGAAGTGCTGATGGCTAATTACCATATGCCACTTTCGCTGTTTCTTTTGACTCTTCTAGCCATTTGGCATCTTTGTTACAGTCCACAGGTCCTTCACAAATAATTCATCCAACATGTTTTGACTGCTTCTCCTTTTTGGTGGAATTACTATTCCTTTTGCTCTGTTTCTCAGTTCTCTATAAATTAGAACCTTTTTAGGTTATCAGTGAATTGCTTATTTTGAACTTTTCCTTTAGATTTGTCCACACAAGTGCTAAATGTTTCTGCTTGTGCTGATATTTTTAGTTTATTGGGTGCAGTGAATGACAAAGGCTGATCTCTTTTGGTGTTGTGAGCATTGCTTTCAACACATCCGTCTTTGTAACTAATTTTGAAGATCTCTTGTCTGTATTCTGCTATTACTGATATTTGTTGATGCAGTTGCTTTATACTTTTCCCTCGTTGGTGCTCTCATGATGGCATTCTGCTTGTTCCTTACTTTCCTTTGTCACTCTGTGTCTTTGTGGTAACATGTTGTTAGTCCAATTGTATAGTAATATAGTCTGGTTCTGCAGCCTCAAAGATATTTGAAGAAAAATACAGGAAAAGACATCCCAATGTGGTAAATTTCACAATGGCAAAATTAAGACTACAAAAGTGGAAAGGAATGGAAAATAAATCAGTTTTGAGATGTGGAACATAAAAAAAGTAGAAGTTGAAATGATGTACCAACTAGGATATAAAGGATTTAGTGTGGAAACTTCAATACAGGCAAAATCCAACATGATGGGTGAATGAGTCACCAGATGGTGGTACAGAAGGAAGCATTTGGAGAAAATGTATTATTTTGTACTATATTCTACATTTGTGATCTTATTGTTGCCATTACGAAATGTATCATATTAGGATGTTTTGCCGACATTTCTCTTCATAGTTAGGCAGCATTTTTCATATTGATTAGTATGCATTTCTTTTCTGCAAAAAGATTACACAATGTCACGTCTCTTTTTCATTCCAATGTCCATGCATCTCTTTTATTACTCTTTATAATGTTTTAATTTATGTTATAGCATTTCCTTATTCACATCCTTTTCCAGGTAATTCATTGTGTCTCATTCATATAATTTTTGCAATGATCTCTTGCATTAAGTATCTTAAAATATTATGTGTGATCTTTTAACAGTTTTTTTTATGCAACTATCTTTTTTTCTTTCCTCTGATTTCTTTCTTTCTTTATTGCTCTTGCTATATGTTCTCTGTGTGGAAATTCTGGGTTTGTTGTATAATAATAGCAATGAATAGTCTCCTTCTTATCCTCAGCAGTCCACTTTATTATCTCTCTGACTGTAGCCTATCAGATTTTTTTGTTTTTTGCAGACTGCTTCTTCCTGGCAAAAGCCTTTGTTGCCTCCGCTATGCCTCTTTTGCTCAGAGTTCATCTAACGGTCATACCAGTCTAAGTAGTAAATCAAATCATAACTTGGACAACATCAAAGCAGCCCGTCTCATGACCAGGAGTCTTAACAACAAACTGACCTGTTTAGCGGCAATTCTGCATCTGAAATGAGTCCATGTTTATGTAGTCACTGAATCTTTGTTCAAATGTAATGAGATCCCCCCCCCCATATTTACTGGGGTTCTGTGCCTATCATGCCTTCAAACTCGCAATTGACAACATACCACTCAGAGTTGAGCCAGTAGTCAGGGACTTAGGGACACACATAGATAGTAATCTAGCTGTTCACCATCACATGTCTACAGTGGTGAGGAAATCATTCTATGTTGCACAACTTATAAACAAACGTATGGCATCTAGGTCCAAGGAACTCATTGTTCCACTGTACTCAGCATTCATCAGACCTATCATTGAGTACAATTCCCCCTTTGGTATGTACATAACCAGGCACATCCAACAATTGGAATGTCCACAGAGGTTCCTCACTAAAAGAATACAGGGCATAAGTAATATGTCCTATGCAGACCACCTCAGGGCTCTATCCCTGTATTCTGTCTCCTACAGGCTTTTGAGGGGAGATCTATGCCTGGCATACAGGGCATTGTCAGACCCCACTCTGATGGACCGCCTGCATATCCACAAAATAAACAGTGCCAGAATTACCCATTCTAAAGACTTAAACCTTGTCTGTGATATAAATAGGACCTGCTGGCAAGAAAGGTATGTATCCCTGAGACTACCCCTTTTATGGAACAGGCTCCCCCATCCATGTGAAACAGAGTTCCTCCCTAATCCAACTCATGTGCAACTTGGATAATTGGATTGGAAACCAGAAATTCATCACTGGTTTGGCACCTATGTTTCTGATGCAAACAGGTAACCTGTAAATAGTTCACCTCCCAGGCCCATGCTTACACTTATCAAGGGCATCAGAACTTGTCATAGATTTGGGATGCATGGCTAGGCTTAAAAAGGCCCTTGTGGTTGTTAGGCTAGTAAACACCTATGAAGCTATGAACCCATGAACTAGAAATAGTGGAGGTGTCTTTGTTTTCATCAGGGATTTTATCCCTTCCAAAGTGAGATCCAGTGTACATCTCCCATGAACTCATCAAACTCCAGCTCACAACTAAGTAACTCAGAGTTTCAACTTATAGCTTGTTACCAATCCCTTATTATGACTTCATAGAATCATGAACATTTCCCAGCATTCACTGAAAATATCCCTATGAGAGATGGTTCTTTAATCCTTGGTGATTTTAACTACTCCCTCCATGTAATGTAATACTTGCACTTGTAACATTAGGTATGCACAACATTTCTTAGATTGAGTTAATGAAAATTCTCTGGATCAAATTGTTCATAATCCCACTAGGGTTGTTAATATCCTAGACTTAGTTATTGAAAACTCAACTTCAGAATATTCTCTGCATCTGGTAAGTCCTTCATTAGTTAAGTTGGATCCTAAACTGGTTACCTTTACCCATAAAACATCACTCTCACCATCCTCTTCTGAGACTGTAAAAAAGCATTTTTGTGACAAATGTACAATGAAATCTTAAAATTTGCTAATGTTAACCACATAGTGGATACAATATATGCAACCATCTACACCAAGGATCGTTATGCTTATGTATATAAATGCATTAACAGGACAGTCCCCACCCGAACCAAATACAGCAGCATATTCAACGGCATACTCTCCTAGTGATCAGTAGATAATAACAAATTATACAACAGAAGGAAGAAACGATTAAGATTATCTTGTAGGGCCAGAACCTCACATTACAAAGAGGATATAAAATGTCACGTAAAAAAAACTAAAGGCAGTTATAAAGACCAGCAAAGCCTCCATGAATATAGTTTAGCTTCTGAGGCTAAAGATAATTATAAATTCTTCAGAACATTCCTGAGTCACTCTCCTCCTGACCATTTTAAAAGATTGTATCCTTATAGCACTTGCTAAGACCAAGATCGCCCCTCCCATCAGTCCCAACAGTATGCCAGGTTTTCTAATAAATAGTGTCAAGCAAGGTCTTGCTGATTCCTCTTCTTAAGTTGTTCAACCTAAGTCGTGCCGCAAGTTATGTTCCCAACTCATGGCATAAAGTGGTGGTGGTTCGCCTCCATAAGGATGGCACCACCACTGACGCAGAAACTTCAGACCCATTGTCTGTAAAGCCATGGAAGATGTCATCATTGACCTCATAAGCCATGATATTAAAAAATTGATTAGGCTCGACCCACATCAATTCAGATTTGTTAAGTGAAGGTCATGACTGCTTAATCTTGTGAACTTCTTTGAAAATGATGATATTCCTTTGGCAATTAGCTATGTTAAATTAATGAAGTTTTTGACAACCATTGTCACATGTTGTTCAAAAGAGAGGAAATCATCAGCCCAGGTCCCTAGACTCCTGATTTCATTTTGTTTTGTAATAGTGACTCCCGAAAGTGCTGATACTACACTTTTTTAATATTAGTTTAAGCCCATTTCTACTACACCAAGGGTTTACTAGAGAGAGGGGGGAGTGTTCATTCTGAAGGGTTTGGGTATCAGAGAGCTACTTAACAACAACCCACAGTTTACAGTCATCAGCAAACATTGTTAGCCACAGGTCTTGGCTCTCTTCTTGAAGATCTGAGAAGTAGATGTCACTGTAATGAGCTCTGAGAGACAGCAATTGTCATTTTCAGACTTTCTGATCATTTGCCTGAGGTTCAGACTGTGCAAGTTTTGCCTTTCAGCTATTTTATTATCCTCTTACCACATACAGGTCACTTTTTAAAGTGCTGTATTTGGCTTCTTTATAATGCCAGCATGGAGGATGGTGTTGAAGGCCTCAGTCAGGTCAAGAGATGTCATGTGTACCACATGACCACCATCTACAGCCTCTGTAACCCATTCAAATAACCAGTTTCTTGTATTGGGAATGAAGGTATATTAATGACTGGCTACTATCATTTCGTTGGTATGCTTTTGTTTCCTGTCCTGCAAATATAGGTTACTCCATTTGAGTCAGCAATTATCAGTGTAATACTGAAATAAATTGTACTTTGATTAATGTATTATGATAAACTTGACTCAGTGTCTCTGTCCGTCATAAAAAAACAAGGGAGGGAGGCTGGAGATGGCTGATGTAGTTAAACAGAGAACTACTTCCATCTTGGCCAGGGCTAGCCAGTTGCCAGGAAAGTAGCTAATGTGCATAGTAATTTCTTGCTGTTGGAATTTTAAGATAATTTTCCTCTTTCTGTGGAGCTGAAAATACTAGTTTTATTCTCCATTGAAACAAATGCCTTATTACCTGGAAGCCTTCTCAAGGCAAGCTGAAAATTGTAGCAAGTTATAAACTGATAAACAAAACACTTGAGACAGGACTAATATAAGCAGTCATTCAAAGATTCAATTCAAAGATTCAAAGTAAACTTTATTGTCATTTAGGACTACACGTGTAAACCTAAATGAAATTATGAGTATCAGCTCACCATGAGAGTACAGAAGAAGCATAGCATACAGCAAATACAACATTAAGACATATCAAGTAAAGGAATTAGAGACTAATTACTATCCCCCAGAACATAAGAAAAAAGCTAACCCCTGTATATAGTCATATAAATACTGTACAGTAGCAGCATGACAGGTAAGATTGGTTACTGCACATGAACTAAAATTATTACTCTTTATGTATTATTACATAAAGCAAGTAACAGGCAATTGCACTTGAATGTAAATATATAACTAAGTAAATAAATAAATATTGCACATTCCAAACAAAATACTGTTATTAAGTTAATTTGTGGTGGAGTCACTAGGGCTGGTGTCTGAGTTAATAAGTCTCATCACCATCAGGTAGAAGCTGTTGATGAATCTGAAGGTCCTACAGCGAATACTGTGGTAACTACTGCCAGTTGACAGTTGAGTAAACCAGCCATGTGCAGGGTGTGAGGAGTCATTAAGTATTTTGTGGGCTCTTTTAAGGCTCCTTGCTGTGAATAGCTCTTGGATTTACAGTTGACGGGTGCCCATGATTTTCTCAGCAACTCTCACCACTCTCTGTAACTTCTTCTTGTCAGCTACTGTAAATTTCCTAAACCAAACAGTGAAGATATAGGTGAGAATGCCCTGAACAGCTCCTCTGTAGAAGGTGCAGAGAACAGTAAGTAGGAGCTTTTCTCTTTTGAGCCTTCTCAGACAGTGGAGATGTTGATGGGCCTTTTTGACCTACTGACCAGTATTCACAGATCCTCTGAAATGTGTACTCTTAGAAATTTTGTAATGCTAACCCTTTCCACTTCTTCACCGTTAATCATGAGCGGTGGGTGGGCAGTTGAGCTTTTCCTGAAGCCAATGATGATTTCCTTTGGTTTATTGATGTTCAGGTCTAGATTGTTTCTCACATACCAGTCGATCAGAGAGTTGACCTTGTATATGCTCTTTCATCCTTTCCTTTGATGAGGCCCATGACCATGGTGTCATCTGAAAACTTGATGATATGATTGATTGCCAGTAGATTTTTCAGTAATTTCTTCTGCTTGGCTGAGCAGCACATTGTGAAGTGCTGCTCTTTCATTGTAAACAAAAGATATGCACCTACTGACAGTTTAAAATCAGAAAAGGTTTCTTTCTGTCTTACCAAAACCAGCCAATGGCAAGGAATTTAATGTGGGCTGGTAATAGTCAGCTAAACCCTCATCTCCTACATGAAAGAAACGTGAGTTTCATAGTTAATAGTTCTTAGTCAAAGAAATGAAACAAATGCAGCTTTAAGTCAAGTAAGGGCAAATAGAAAAAAAAAACAGTTTGAAATTGACAAGCATGACTGTTTAGGTGAAATTCCAGGCACTTATCAGTAGATCTATAGGTGGTTTCCAGTCAGTGTGCATATATTAATTTAACATATAGCCCAGTTACCCATAAGGCATCAATAAACATTATTAGAATCAAAACTATATTCACTAGCATTTGAATTATCTTTTGCCAGCTCTAATATTTCTTCTAAGTTCAATGACTTAACATGCTTTGCTCGATGTGGAGAACACAGATTTATACACATCATGGATTATTTCACATCCCACACACGCCTTTAGTTAAAATGTTATGGACCACTGCTTGCTCTTTTTTATCTATATATTAGTCTATTGTCAAGTGAAGAGGTATTTTTTATTCTCATATTTCTTCCTGAGCCAGCTTTCTGATTAAGATAAAAACTGCAGAATATGTAGCCTTCTGGATTAGATGCTGATGCAATATCTGATCTCTGTATTGTATTTGTAGTAGTCTTATCTTGATAACATAGTTTTCTTCTCAAATGCATTATAAAGGCCTGATTTGAACTAGTCAACCCTCTGGAAGGAATTATGTACCTTTTGAGCATAAAACACAATACCGCTCAATTGCATTTGTATACTCAAACAATAAGGTGTGCTTTTGGTTTCTATGCCTATGGCAGATAAACTAATATTACTAATGAAGACATCAGTTTAAGATGTCTTTTGAAAAGGTCATTTTCAGTAAGATGATGCAGTCTGTTGCTAGGTCCACCTTGCCTACTAATTGATGACATTGTATGGCATGTAATGCTACGCATGTTCCAAGGCTATTCTTGTTGCTGGAAGTTTACTTGAGTGAAACATCCCACTGATAGCTTACACAGGTCCTTTATAAATGCATTATCCATTTCCCTGAAATTGTTTGCTGTTCTTCCCTTTGAGGAAATAGGATATGCAGATGGTATCCAGATGAAGTGAAAAATGTGCAGCTAACTAATATCAGTCTCTTCCCTCTCCAGGTTGTCTTGCCAGGTTTGATTACATGTTTTTGCCAGTTTCTAAGAATTTATTTAGCTTTTATTATTATTTTGCATGAATTTTAACCCTTTCCAGCACTACTCTTCCTTCACATCTGAAAACAAGCTGATTATTGAGTTTATTGACAGCATTTCCAAGCTAGTACACCTTATGTTGCTCTACTTTCCTAGAGCTAATAGCCATGGCCATTTTCTGCTTCATCTTAAGTTTGCTGAACTTAAACTAGCTGGCTGTAATAACAAAGACATGTAAGGTTAACAGCTTACAGAAGAGAATCCACAGCGATCACATTCAATATTAGTCAATGTGGTGTGGACATGCTATATTACATACCGATTGCTTTTATGGGATATTCATTTTGAACAGATGTGACATCAAAGGTCTTGATTATATAAGGGTTGTCCAACATTTATCTGTCTATATGCAGGATCCAGGTTTGTACGTCCTGAAATAAGATTTCAGTAAACTCGTTTCAGACAACTGTGCATATCTGTATATGAAACAGCTTTTATCCTCCTATGAAGAGATGAGTCAGAAGGATAATAAACTTGATTTTGGTATGGATTATTCTCTTTGTTGACATCATAGAATTCCAAAAGTGAAGCTGTGTAAGTTAAATATATTTTAACAATACTTTCACAGAAACATTATCAAGCTATTCTTCTATAATTTAATACATTTTCCTGCAATAGATTGGTTTATTCAGCAACAGGGTAGGTCTGAGCAATGCAGAAATTTGGACTGTGTAGTGGGATGACAGTTTGCAATGCCATACATCTTCATTTTGTACCATCTTTGAAATGCATTAATTTATCTTGATATAACTTTGATGTTTATTGAAAATTCTCATAACCAAATTAGTACAAATGTACATTTCTAAATGCTCTGCTGTTGTACAAATGACTTTGCTAATTGTTATGCTGCACTTGTATATAAATATTTTCAACATGTTAAGTTGTTCCTGTTTCTTTTTAAGCCTGATAAACATTTATTTGGTCCAGCAGTTACACTGACATAACACAGACATTTTTCCTACAAAATTTATCTTACTTCAGAGTACTGTTGAAAAATAAAATCCCTAGAAGTAAACATACCAATCATATGTGTGACAGGGTGTGTGTGTGTGTGTGTGTGTGTGTGTGTGTGTGTGTGTGTGTGTGTGTGTGTGTGTGTGTGTGTGTGTAGAATATACACACAAACACATATTTTCATACATACATATACATACAAATATACGGAGAGAGAGAATGAGAGAGTACTTTGCAATATTGCCACATTATAATATGCAACATTTCCTGTATTAAACCACTCATTACATTTTAAAGTCATTTATTTATTTATATTTGTTTACTGAGGTAACACAGTGATCAGTATTGACCAATTTTAGACTCAGCCTGGGTGAAATACAAAGCATTTTGCAAACAAGAAATACAGCAATGTAAGTAATATCATTCTAAACCGCACACATGCAGACGGATGGTTTCAAACTGCTTGATTCTCTTTTTCTGGCGGAAAACAATTTATTTTCTGGCACCTGTACTCTGACTGATGCCTGAAGCAAAGCCCTTTAGTTGAACCATTCGAAATGCAGACTGACCTTAAACAAAAAAAGAGTTAAGACACTTCTCTCACAGTACCGAACAAGCAATCAGTTTACATCTCAGTGGTATTCATCACAGCTGCTGGCAACAGCCTTTAAATTCATCTGGTATTTAACTAAGATGGCGTCCCCTCAAGCTATATCATGTTTGTAGGTGTTATGTGAACCCTGCTTATATTCTGTTCACTAAAGCTCAGAATTTAACACCATCTCTCAGTTTGCTGGCAGCTTAGCCTAGGCACATAACAACCTTCCGTTTGATTTCTGTTACCCTTGCTTTTAATTCTTAAAGTCAATAATGTTGGACATGAATGTCAAAGACTCATCATGGGGCTCATGTTAGACATTATGTAATTAATGTGCTGGCTAATTGTTTTCTAGCTCAAAACAATTCTCATTTATTTGTCTTTATATTATCTTGTTCAAACAAGAATTATACGGTGAACAGCTACTGTTATATACTCCGTAGACACTGCACAGTACTGAAACATAGAAGGGAAACATACCTCTCAACTGTATAGATTTTTGCCTCATATTTTCACTCTGTTCCTCAGAAAATTTGTGGTTTTCTGTCATATCACTAGGATGATGATCTGAGGACTGAAGTCACCAAATAATGAAATACATTTGAGTTTCAGACTTGAAATCCTTCAGAAAATGTATGTTAACATAAATCCTGTTACTCTAGCAACTTTCTTAAGTTTATAACAACAATATTTATTTATTTATTTATTTATTTATTTATTTATTTATTTATAATTTGATTATCGGGGAAGTCCACTGGGCCCAATGGACTCATTTTCAGTGGAGGCCCGGGGAGAAAAGCTCCAAATACATTATACAGTACAGATATAGTAATACAGAAATGTAAAGATACATTATCTAGAACAAATTGCAACAAAGATACATACAGTGTTGCACAATAGTCAGACAAACATCATTGTAGATGATCCTAAGGGTTATACAGGTTCATTTATGAGAGCACTCATTGCATAGTATGTGGGGAAAACACTTTACATACACACCTTTAAAGTAGAAATATAAATCATTTACAAGCACACATTTAAAGTATGAAACTATTTACAATATTTACACAGTTGTGATGATAGGAATTGAAGAGAGCTTGGATACAGTCATAGAAAAACAAGCTATGGGAGATTTAGAGAGCTTAGGAACCTGGGAGAGAAGAAACAAAAGCATTTTTTGGGCAAGTAGTTGGGAGAATTTAGGTAGGGTGAAGACAGGTGCATTTCCATTTAGTAGACAGGTGTTTGAAAAGCTGGGTTTTGAAGTTTTCTGAGTTTGGTATAGTTCTTAGAGTGGAGGGGAGAGAATTCCATTTTTTACCTAGTGAGAAAGAGAGGAGGAGTTGGCCAGCAGGACGTTTGGGCTTATGGATAGCTATCAAGTTTTGATGTTCAGATCTGAGATTAGGGGTATAAGGGGGGAGGATATTCACTAGAGCTGGGCATTTTGAAGAGTGAAATATGAGTCTATGAGCAGTGGTGAGTTGGAGGCAGTTTCGGTAGTTTAGGAGTTCTAGCCAATTTAGAGATTGCAGGTTGCGGCAATGATGGGTGGAATGTTTGGATTTGGTGGCAAATTTAGAGATTTTATTATAGCAGTTTTCTAGTTTGGAGGTGATGGAGGAGAAAGGCTGGTAAGGATAGCAGCTCTGTATAGTAAGGAGGGCAGAAGATAGGTAGTGGCTAGAGTTTGCCTAGTAGAGTGTGAGAGAAAGTGATTATTCCTGTATAGCATGCCAAGTTTTCGGTGGGTTCTCTTAATATTTTGCAGAATGTCAATGTCGAACTTAAGGTATTCATCTATAGTAATGCTGAGTTGTTTGGCGGATGGAACCACTTCTATAGGTGAGTTGGTTTGACTCAGGACTCTGAAAGTATCTTTGTTACAGGAATGAGTCTTTGTTGGGGGGAACAGTAAAATTTTAGATTTATTGGCATTGAGAGAGAGGTGGTTTTGGCGCATCCAGTTTTCGGTGGTTGAAAAAGCAGTTTGAGTTTTAGTGAGCAATTCAGAGAGGTTAGAGACAGAGCAGACCAAGGTAGAATCATCTGCATATTGAATGATTTTGGCATCAAGAATTGCAGAGTGAAAGTTATTAATAAAGATGTTAAAAAGCATTGGCCCTAGGATAGATCCCTGAGGTACACCAGTAGGAGTAGCTAAGAAGGGAGGAGGTGGAGTTTTTCCATTTGACTGACTGTGATCTGTCTGATAGGTAGCTGGAGAGCCAGGATAAAGTGCTTGGTGAAAGATGAAGATTTGAGAGATGAGAGAGGAGGTGTTTGTGGGAAACAGTATCAAAAGCTTTGGACAAATCTAGCAATACAGTAGAGACCAGGTGTCCAGAATCTCGGGCTTGATTGACAGTTTCTAGGAAAGACAGTAGGGCAGTTATGGTGCTGTGGCCTGGGCGGAAGCCATGTTGGGTAGGTGTAAGAAGATTGTTTTGGGTTAGAAAAGGCATAAGTTGTAGGTGAATGCACTTTTCAAGGATTTTAGAGATTGGTGAGAGTAATGCAATAAGGCGGAAATTTGAAATATTGGTGTTTTTGCCTCCTTTGTGGAGAGGAAGAATATAAGCTGAGCGCCAGAGTTTGTGGATGTAAGATTCCTTTAAAGATCTGTTAATAATGATGCTGATTGGGAGAGCTATACCGTCAGCAGCACATTTTAGGAAAGAGGAGGGGAATATTGTCAGGAGCATTAGAGCAAGGTTTAAGTTTGCATAGAAGTTATTTTTATAAAGTTAGTAGAGACAGGTTTGAGGTTGAACATAAGGGAGTAGTTATTAGGGGAATTAGATGGGGAAGAGTGAGAGACTGGAAGGTTGTTGTTAGGGAATGTCTTGGTTAGGTCTGATATTGTTTCTATGAAAAATGAATTAAAATCTGAGCTGATTTCAAGGTCTGATTTACTAGAGTCAGGACAGGGATTAATCTTAGAGCCAGGATTGAGAAGTGAATTGATAGATTTCCAGAATTGCTTAGAGTTTTTGTTGTTATTAGACTGGAGCCTAATATAGCAGGAATTTTTTATCCTTGGTGATTAGCTGTTTCACATGGTTTCAAAGTTGTTTATATTGAAGGAAGGTATTTGGCAGGTTATTTTTTTGGTAAAGCTTCCACAATTTGTCCCTTTGAAGCATAATTTGTTTAGTATGCTTGGATAGCCAAGGAGCTGTATTAGTTTTTATTCTTTTGTTTCTTAGTGGAGCTACAGAATTTAGGGTGTCTAGGAAGACAGAGTTGAAGTAGTCTGTAGCACTGTCAAGTGGGAGGGTTTTTTGAATTTGCCAGTCCATTTGTTTAAGCATATTAGAGAAGGTTGTGGGGATAAAGTTACTAAGGTTGTGAGTAAGAATGTATTGGTGCTGGTGAGGAGAAGAGTTAGTTGCACGTTGAATGAAATCTGGGAAGTGGTCACTAATGGAATCAGGAATTGTGCCAGAGTTGGTTATTTTATTTGGATCAGAGACTAGGATCCAGTCAATAGTAGATCCAGGGGGGTTAGTTTAGTTAGGTCAAGTGATAGGGTAGATTTTTTGAGTGAAGTTATAGAGGTTAATGGATATAGACGGAGAGGGACTATTGACCTTGTTCCAGTCAATATTTACATCACCTAGAATGTAGGTTTCATATTTAATGTTAGTAGATGCCCAGTGGAGGATATCTTTGATGATAGAGATGTTGTTACCAGGAGATATATATAGAGCAATAAAGCAGATGTTTTTATGTTTGTTCAGTTTTAGTAGTCCATCTGTAAGTTCAGTGTTATTGAATTGAGGAATTGGAATTTGGAGGGCAATTAAGGTGAGTAGGTCAGAGTAGACTAAGGCAGTGCCACCACCTTTTTTATTTAATCGGTCATTTCTAAGGATGTGAAATCCTGGGGGCAGGATCTCTGAATCGGACATATGGGGTTTAAGTCAAGTTTCAGAGATGGCAAGGATATCTGGTTTGTTATGGCTTAGCCAAGCTTGAAATTGGTGGACTTTGTTGTTGAGAATCTGGGCATTAATTGTGAAGATATTTATGGAGTTTTAGCGGGTGGGAGGTGCAGGGGGGAGGAGGCATTAATAATGGTATTGGAACCGGGGTTGGGGTGGATATCACCAGCTAAGACTTGGTTGTTGAAGAAGTTAATCTTGAGTCATCTGTATTTGAAAACTAAGAATTTAGGAGATCTAAGATTAGTTTATGTGTCTGTTTTGTAGCAAAGGTGGAGAAGATTTTAGTGTGGAATAGGTGTAGAGGCTTAGGCTGGAAGAGGGAAGGGGAGATAGAGTGGAAGTGAGAGTAAGTGTAAGGGTAAAGGTTGGAGTGTATGGAGGTTATTTTTGTAGGTAGAATTGGGCAGGCATTGGAAGACAATGAAGTGGTATAGCATAAGGGAATTAGTAAAAGAAGGAGGAGGCAGGGGGCCAGGTGGGTGTGGAGGATTATTAAGGGCATGTTTGTGCAAGGGGAGAAAGATTATATGTAGTTGTGGAGCAGAGAAAAAGGCTATGCAGGAGTGAGGGTTTAGTAAGAGGAACAGATTTTCTTAGAATTGTAAGAAGGGGTGGGGAAGTGGACAGAGTGAATGTAAGTAAGTGGGCTGGCTATAAGTGGGTGGAGTAAGGAGGAAAGGTATCGATTGGTTATTTAGGGAGGATGGGAGGAGAATGGGAAGAACAAATGTAGGAGTGGTGGGGGCGGGTGGAAATTGGGGGCAGGGTAGGGGAGTGGAGTGACCCCTCAGGGCGAACAGAGCGGGATACAACTAAAGGAAGAAGGGTATGAGAGAACAATCTGTGAGCTGCTGATAACTGGGTTGCTACCAGGAGGGAAAGGGTAAGTATAGAGCTGGAAATTCTGTGTTACTGATAGTTGGGGGAATAGCTGGGTGCAGTTATTAAGCAAATTGGTGGATCGACTAGGGAATGTAAGAGCAGAATTAAATAGCAGAGATATGTATTTCAAGATTCTAAGAGGGAGAGAAGAGATAGGAGTGTGAGAAACAAGCCTAGTAGAGGGAGCAACCTGGACAGGTAAATAGTGTTACAGCTGAGCTAGAGATAGGAGATAGCTATTATAGACTTAGGGAAGGCTGTGCTAACAGCTGCAGGAGGCAGCACAGGGACAGGAAAGTGTGTTTATTAATGAGTAGAGAGGGGTATGGCTGCTGGGTATCCTGGCTAAGTTAATAGTTTTAATACTTTAAAAGTACTGGTATATTATGTATTTAATAGTTAGTATATATGTTTAATATAACACACACAGAAGTTATGTTAGTAAAACTACAACTTTACTGCTAGGTTTGGGGAACACATACTTTCTTGCTTCCCTTGGTAGCAGGGTTTTTGACTTTAAGATGACAAGTTTCAGTAGTTTTAAGGATGAGTGGCTGGTAATATTTGTGGGGGTCCTTATTCTCCAGGCAGGTAGACCCTTAATCTTAGAGCAGGATAGGAGAATGGGAAGCTGGATATGTTAAAGAGAGAGAGAAAAAAAACAAAATATAGTGAATGAGAAAACATCTATTGATAATTAGGGTAATAGTACAGGCATTTCAGTCAGAGAAAAACACTAACAAAAACATATCATTCACTTGGTAGGAACAGGCATTAACATAGTGTTCTCTCAGTAAATACAGGCTGGTTCCTATACTAATAGGCAATGGCAGAAACAAGTTTAGGAAAAGTGAGGCAACAGTACTTAGTATCTTTGCACAAACAGGCTAGGAATGCATTACAGTGTTTACAGTCATGTTCTGCTAAGTAATATATAATATAACCAAATAGTTCAGAGACACAAGCAGTTTGTTAAATAAACCAGATAGAAGCAGACATTTTAGGAATATAGTTCTAATGTGGTCATAACAAGTGCAGACAACAGTACAGGAAAAGGCGGAATCACTTTAGTTCAGACAAGCCATTTATGCATAGCATAGGAGTCAATAGTACAATTTTGCAAGCATAAAAATCCTACTTTTATCACTGAGAACTAGGAACAGATACATGTGCAACTGCCCACTCACAGAAAACTATGCTGCAAGCTCTTCACCAATTCTGAGGATGCCACACTGCTAGTACACTTATAAAAAGAAAAAAAGGAGGCTGTATGTTGTTTCAGCTCTAGCACTGCATTTAGAATATATATATATATATATATACTGTATATATATATATATATATATATATATAAATATAAAGCACAGCTCCGGCCCAGTAGGATTTACCCCAATGTTGAAAAAAACGCCACCCTGATACTTGAGGTGTAGGTATGGAGGCACAGAGTTATCCATCCCACTCACAGTTTATAATTTAAATTAAATGAAACTGCGCAGACCCAGTTAAAGCCTCAGAGTGTCTACTATTAAAGCTACACTATGCAGCGTCTCAGAGTATCTACTATTAAAAGCTACACTATGCAAGCGTACATGAGGAACACCTGGAAGCACTAGGAGCGAATTGAAAATGCAATTGTTTCAGTCCTATGTAGTATCGAGAGATAGGATTCCCCTCAGGCTAAAAAAGAGTTTAGTTAGCATGGGAGAGGTGTGCATGCAGTATCGGCGTAGTCAGAGGTAGTTTGTATTATCTAAGCGCTCGCCTTACATGGAGCCTCTACTGGGAAGGTAAACCTTAGATAATAGAGAATTAACTAGACGACTTGTATGTTACAGGCAAGGATCAAGCAACATAGTCCCAGCAAACCACTAACCACTAGACTTTTGCGAGCAGCCCTCAGAAAAGAAAGCCAGTACTAAGGGATATTGCAGCGCTTTCTCAAAACAGTGATGAGACTTACATCAACTCCACGTGGGAAGCACAAATAAACTGTAGCCATTACTAACACAATTAGTCAGCACAAGTAAACAAAACAACCTGGACGATCCTAGTTTTGGTAAGGTTTCACAGCACTCAAGCTAAGCTTTTGTGATTCTCCAGCTAAACGTCATCATATGAAATAATAAAATAAAAAGTAACTTACAGAATTAAAGATGCTATGGCCAGGAACGCATGGCAGCCAGGGGGGTATTCCAGTAATTAAAGATGGCGCCTCACAGGGCTGCACTGTTTTATAAAATTGAAAAGGGATGTGAGGTGGATAAGGGGGGGAGTATAGGAGTGGGCAGGTAGGATATGGGAGTGGCTAAAGTTCAAGATAGGTGAGCCAGTATCAGAATGTTAAGTCATGTTGAGCTAGGTTGAGAGGAAGGTGGAAGAGAGACTGAGTGGGGGAAGGGACAGGGGATTGGATAGAGAAAAAGTTGTAGAAGGGTGACTCTTAGGATGAGTAGCAGATGAATAGGGAAATGGTAGGAGATTATGGACAACTAAAGGAAGAAGGGTCTGACAGAACAATCTGTGAGCTGCTGATAGCTAGGTTGCTACCAGGAGGGAAAGGGTAAGTATAGAACTGGAAATTCTGTGTTACTGATAGTTGGGGGAATAGCTGGGTGCAGTTATTAAGCAAATTGGTGGATCGACTAGGGAATGTAAGAGCAGCCTTAAACAGCAGAGATATGTATTGCGAGAGTCTAAGAGGGAGAGAAGAGATAGGAGTGTGAGAAACAAGCCTAGTAGAGGGAGCAACCTGGATAGGTAAATAGTGTTATAGCTGAGCTAGAGATAGGATATAGCTATTATAGACTTGGGGAAGGCTGTGATAACAGCTGCAGGAGGCAGCACAGGAAAAGGAAAGTGTGTTTATTAAGGAGTAGAGAGGGGTATGGCTGCTGGGTATCCCGGCTAAGTCAATAGTTTTAATACTTTAAAATTACTGGTATATTATGTATTTAATAGTTAGTATATATGTTTAATATAACACACACGGAAGTTATGTTAGTAAAACTAAAACTTTATATTGCTAGGTTTGGGGAACACATACTTTCTTGCTTCCCTTGGTAGCAGGGTTTTTGACTTTAAGATGGCAAGTTTCAGTAGTTTTAAGGATGAGTGGCTGGTAATATTTGTGGGGGTCCTTATTCTCCAGGCAGGTAGACCCTTAATCTTAGAGCAAGATAGGAGAATGGGAAGAGGGTTAAAGATGCTATGGCCAGGAACGCACAGCAGCCAGGGGGGTATTCCAGTAATTAAAGATATTTAAAATCTGTCCCTATTTTTGGGCCTTTGTCCCCCCATTTTGTAAGGCTTTGTCCAGATTTGTTGCACTAAGAGGTTGAGAGGTATGAAGGGAAATGACATAGACTTTATATAAAAAGGAAATCATGCTTGCATACTCCACTGTAGCACAAAGTCTGTAGTAACCAGGAAATATTTATACTGGGTATCTGAGGTATTTCAGAATAAAATTATATACCAGGCATGAATTATTTATTCACATAACAGACATTAAGTGGTGTTTATGCAAAAATCATTGCACGATCAATAGAAACAGCTCCTGGGAAAATGCCATACAAGACTGCAGGAGATCCAAATGACTTCAGATTGAATGGATTCACGTTCATTTTTTTCTCTGATGTCTCTATAGCACACATTTATGTCAGTGTTATCACACCATGACCCTGAAACACTGCTGAACACACTTCACTGACATTACTTGTATAAGTTATTGTCCATTGTTGTCATTTATGCACATCCTCTCACATACTCACACTCAGTCTTACATGCTTTATTAGCAACTTACTGATGCAATACAAGTTACTTGGAAGCATATATAATGATGTCTTACATAAATAACTGTACAGTCTTGTAAAATGTCAAGTATGTTTCCACCAGAATGAAAAATGTTATTACCATAACTCTCCTGGGCAGCATTTATATTTTGTCATGAAATATGTCAATGAAATTTGTTAGTCTGTTAAACTAGAAAATATACAGTTTCTCAATTTACATTGTACAATAATAGAAAGCCATCAGGAAAGGGGTACATTATATATCAGACTAAACAGTGTTTCCACTTTTGGAGCTGCCATTCTAATACAGCATGTTTTCAGATGCATTGAGAACCTACTGCAAAAGTACAAAATAGGACAGTGCATAATGTGCATTTGTTGAGACATGAGTACATATAAATGCACAGCTTCGTGTTTAGAGGTGTGTCTTTGCTCATATCATCAACTACTGTCTTCTTAATCATAGATATGCTACTGAGTGACTCCACTCAACTCCTTAATCATAGATATGGTACTGAATGATTCCACTATTCTGATTAATCATAGATATGTTAATGAATGACTCCACTCTGCTCCTTAATCATGGATATGATACTGAACGACTCCACTAAGTTCCTTAATCATAGGTATGTTACTGAATGAATCCACTAAGCTCCTTAATCATAGATATGTTACTGAATGAATCCTGTTATGTTACTGAATGAATGAGCTCCACTCCTTAATCATAGATATGTTACTGAATGACTCCACACTGCTCCTTAGTCATAGATATGTTACTAAGTGACTGTATTCCCTTAATCACAGATGTGTTACTGAATGACTCCACTCTGCTCCATAATCATAGATATGTTACTAAGTGACTGTATTCCCTTAATCATAGATATGTTACCGAATGACTCCACTCTGCTCCATAATCATAGATATATTACTGAATGACTTCACTCCACTCCATACTCATAGATATGTTACTGAATGACTCCACTCTTCTTCTTAATCATACATATTTTACTGAATGAATCCAATTATGTTACTGAATGAATCTTCTCTACTCCTTAATCAAAGATATGTTACTGAATGACTTCACTCTGCTCCTTAAGCATAAATATGTTACAGAGTGATTCCACTCTGGTCCTTAACCATATATTTGTTACTGAAAGACTCCACTCCACTCCTTAATCATAGATATGTTACTGAATGTCTCCACTTTGCTCCTTAATCATAGACATGTCTTCCACACCTTTAAACTGCAAAATGAATGTGTGAAAACCAAAGGAGGTGGTATTTCAATCTATATTAAAGATAAATTCACCTCCCTTCCAGTTAGACTGGAAAACTCCTTGGAGTTAGTCCAGATCCAGGTTACAGTGGGTAAAACCCCCATTCAAAGGGTGAAATCAGACTAAAAAACTTCACTAAGGCAAACTATACCCCCCTAGGTGAAGGTATAAAAGCATTCCAAGCCCCACCCCAAGCTGAAAGTGGTAACCACGCTGAAGCTTACACTAATGCCCTGTACAATCACTTGCATAAATGTATAAATGTAGCTGTACCAGATAGAATCAAAGCTAGAGCCCCAAGTAAGATCAAGCTGCCTTGGTGGACTTCCAGCATCAACAAAATCTACAATAAATGCAAAAAGATGCAGTCTGAGAAAACAAAGACAAGGACCAAAAAAAAAAAATGAAAACCACCCTCCTCAGCCTTAACAGGTAAATAAGACAACTTGTCAAATCCTCCAACAGCTCCTTTGAAAGAAACCTAGCACGTACTGCCAAGGATAACCATAAGGCCTTAACTAAAAGGGTAGGACCCAAGCATGTTTAGAACTGTTGGTCAATGGCATCACACACACTGACCTCACTGAGATAGCGAACCTACCAGCAGATAGATTTGGTGAACATTTCACTCCCTTATCCTCTTCTAACTTACAAAAAAACCCTCTGCCAAACCTTCCCCACCTTACATATCTAAAGAACAGGTCCTCATAGCCCTGTCTAAGGCAAAGAACACGGCCTCTATGGGACCAGATGACATCCCAGGCTGCCTTTTAAATAGGCTAAAACATGAACTAGCATCACCACTAAGTATCCTTTTCAGTCATAGCCTAACCATAGCCTTTGTACCTGTGGAATGAAAAATAGCTGCAGTTATTCTCCTCCACAAGAGTAGCCTAGCAAAAGACCCAGGGAGTTACAGACCCATGAGCATGACAAACCTCATCTGTAAGGCAAAGGATCACATTATTATGGAACTCATAAATACAGACATAGATGACCTCTAAACCCTGGATCCTATTCAATTCTGCTTTGTGAAGGGCAGATCCTGCCTGCTAAATCTGGTGGATTTCTTTGAAAGTGTGACCAGGGCCATTGATGAGGTTAAATCTATGTGCACAGCATACCTAGACTTGGTGATGGCTTTCAACAGAATCCCAGATTCAGGCATTACCAATAAACTTAGCAAACTGAGTGTAAACCCCTTCGTAGTAAGATGAGTTTCCAACTGGCTCACAAATCAGAGACACACTATAAAAGTGGGTGAGTCCACATCACCCAGCAGACCTGTTACCAGTGGGGTACCACAGGGGTCAGTACTGGGCCACCTACTATTTAGAATATATGTCTCAGATGTTCAAGTCAAAAGTAAGGGGTTGTGGCTGACCAAGTTTGCAGACTACTGCAAACTAGGTGCAATAATTGAATCCCCAAATGATGTCAGTATACTCTAGGAGGGTCTCACAGAGACCAATGACTGGTGTATTAGTCACAGTCTCAAACTGAAGGCAAAGAAATGCATCATCATTCCCTGAGGCACAAACAATGTCCCTTCACACTATCAAATCAACAACAATACCATAAGAACCCATGAAGTGGTAAGGGACCTGGCTCACAGGTTGATCGCGACCTTAACTTTGACCACCATGTGTCTACTGCTGTAAGAAAAGCTTTCCATGTAGCTCATTTGATTAGTAACAGCATCACCTCAAGTGCAAAAGAAGTTGTAACTCCCTGTGCAAGGCACTTATCTGTCCCATAAATGATTATAATGCGCCATTCAGTGTATACTGTACTAAGCACTTGCAGCAATTAGAGACACATCAGAGGTTTCTAACAAAGAAGATCAAGGGCCTCCAGCATGTGCCTTGCATGGACCGACTAAAGTCCCTTTCACTATACTCCATATTGTATAGACTTCTTGGGGAGACTTATGCCTGGCCTACAGAGCAATCCAAGAACCAAACCTAATGAACTTACTGCATATCCATAAATCATATGGGTCTAGGACTAACCATTCCATGGAATTAAATATGGCTGGTGACTTAAACAGGACATGCTGGAGGGACAGATTTATCTCCTAGTGACTGCCACATCTTTGGGACAGGCTACCAATTCATGTGAAACAGAGCACCTCAATGACACTGTTCAAGAGGAACCTGGACAAGTGGATGAGGCACCATAAATTCTTACCAGGGATAGCACCCACAACCCTTCATTCACTAAATTAAATCTTGGGTATTGACTAGTACTTCCATGGTATTATATTGAGTTGAAATGGCTAAACTTAAAATGACCTCTAGGTCGATAGCCTAGTAATCTCCTATGATCCAATGATCCTATTAATCATACATATGTTACTGAATGATTCCACTCCACTTCTTAATCATATATATGTTACTGAATGATTCCACTCTGCTACATAATCATAGATATGTTACTGAATGACTACACTCTGCTCCTTAATCATAGATATGTTACTGAATGACTCCACTTGGCTTCTCAAATATAGATATGTTACTGAATGACTCAACTCCACTCCTTATTCATAGCTATGTTACTGAATCACTCCACTCCACTCCTTAATTATAGATATATTACTGAATGAATCCACTCTGCTCCTTAATTATATGTGTTACTGAATAACTCCACTCTCCTCCTTAATCATAAATATGCTATTGAATGACTCCACTCTGCTCCTAAAAAATAGATATGTTACTGAATGACTCAACTCCACTCCTTATTCATAGATATGTTACTGAATCAATCCACTCTGCTCCTTAACCATAGCTATATTATTGAATGAATTCACTCTATTCCTTAATCATTGATGTGTTACTGAATGACTCCACGCTGCTCATTATTCAGAAATATGTTACTGAATGACTACACTTTGTTCCTTAAAAGAATATGCTACTGAAAGACTCCACGTGTTCATAGATATGTTAAATAATGACTCCACTTTGCTCCTTAATCATAAGATAAGCTACTGAATGACTCCACTCTGCTCCTTAAATATACAGTAGATATGCTACTGAATGACTCAAATCTGCTCCTTATTCATAGATATGTTACTGAATAACTCCACTCGGCTCCTTAATTTTAGCTATATTACTAACAATATTTGGGTATTCATGTGGAGGGTCTCACACTGACCAACAGCTGGTATATTAGTCACAGTCTCAAGCTGAAGTCAAAGAAATGCATCATCATTCCCTTCGGCACAATGTCCCTTCACAAAATCAACTCAGCAACAATACCCTAAGTACCCATGAAGTGGTAAGGGACCTGGGATCACAGTTGATTGTGACCTTAACTTCAACCACCATGTGTCTACCTTTGCAAAGAAAGCTTTCCATGTAGCTCACTTGATTAGTAAAGGCATCACCTCGAGAGCAAAAGAAGTTATAACCTCCTATGCAAGGCACTTATCCGACCCATAAATGAGTATAATGCGCCATTCAGTATGTACTGTACTAAGCACCTGCAGCAATTAGAGAGACCTCAGAGGTTTCTAACAAAAAAGATCAATGGTCTCCAGCATGTGCCTTACATGGACCGCCTAAAGTCCCTGTCTCTATAATCCGTATCTTATAGACTTTTTGGAGAGACTTATACCTGGCCTACAGAGAAACCCAAGAACCAAACCTAATGTACTTACTGCATATCTGTAAATCAAATGGGTCTAGGGCTACCCATTCCAGGGACTGAAATATGGCCAGTGACTTAAATGGAACATGCTGGATGTACCGATTTATCTCCCAGCGACTGCCACATCTTTGGAACAGGCTACCAATCCATGTGAAACAGAGCACATCTATGACATTGTTGAAGAGGAACCTGGACAAGTGGATGAGGCACCATAAATTCTTATCGGGGATAGCACCCACAACCCTTCTGAACATGGGCAGTCATCACTAAATGCAATCTTGGGTATTGACTAGTACTTTCACAGTATTACACTGAGTTAAAATGGCTAAGCTTAAAATGACCTCCAGGTTGATAGCCTAGTAATCTCCTATGACCCTATGATCCTATTAAGCATAAATATATGACTGAATGACTTCACTCCACTCCTCAATCATAGATATAGTACTAAATGATTCCACTCTACTCCTTAATCATAGATATGTTACTCAATGACCCTACTCCGCTCCTTAATGATGGATATGTTACTGAATGACTCCACTCTGAATGACTGCTTTCCGCTCCTTAATCATAGATATGTTACTGAATGACTCCACTCCACTCCTTAATGATATGTTACTGAATGACTCTCCTTTGCTCCTCAGCCATAGATATCTTACTGAATGTCCTCTGTCTGCTGCTTAATCATTGATATGTTACTGAATGAACCCACCCACTTCTTAATCATAGATATGTTACTGAATGAATCCACTCCACTTCTTAATCATAGTTATGGTACTGAAGGACTCCACTGTGCTGATTAATCATATATATGTTACTCATTGTATCCACTCCACTCCTTAATCATATATGTGTTACTGAATGACTCCTCTCTGCTCCTTAATCATAGATATGTTACTCATTGTATCCACTCCACTCCTTAATCAAAGATGTGTTACTGAGTGTGCTCCACTCTGCTCCTTAATCATAGATATGTTACTGAATGACTCCACTCCACTTTTTAATCATAGATATGTTACTGAATTATTCCAATCCTCTCCTTAATCATAGATATGTTACTGAATTAATTCAGAGATCTTGCTCAGAACACCATTTTATAAATCTTTTGCATGTATGCCTCTGGCCTACCTTACTCATATTCTCAAACTTTCATTGTTTGTTTTTCTTATCCATTGTACCCATAATATTGTTTTCCTCTGTAATATTGTTAATTTGTCTTTATTCGTATGTATTTGTATGTCTGTTTGGGGCTTTTCCCCTTGGGTCTCCACTGAAAAAGGGTAATTCTTACCCAGCTGGACCAACCCGGTTAACAAATGCAAATAAATAAATAAATAAATTATTCCAATCCTCTCCTTAATCATAGATGTTACTGAATCCTCAATCATACCTATGTTAAAGAATTACTCCACTCTGCTCCTTAATCATAGATATGTTACTGAATCACTCCATTCTACTCCTTAATGATAAATATATTACTGAATGACTCTTCTTCACTCCTCAGTCATAGATATCTTACTGAATGTCTCCACTCTGCTGCTTAATCATAGATACGTTACTGAATGAATCCACCCACTTCTTAATCATAGTTATGGTACTGAATGACTCCACTATGCTGATTAAACATATATATGTCACTGAATGTCTTCACTCTGCTCCTTAATCATAGATACACTACTGAATGACTCCACTCCACTCAAACTATAACAGTTTTGGGATTTATTGTTTCATTGAATTTCAGAGCAGTCTCTCTGAGTGTAATCTTCTCTGCTAAATGAACACTAACTGTAATGTAACATGCCAACTTTAATTTTACAGAATGTTGTAACCCTGTTCTATAGTTTCAGTCTCTCTCTCTCTCTCTCACCACACACACACACACACACACACACACACACACACACACACACACACACATGCACATACACAGACATGTACACATACACTCAGACACATTTATTATCTGTACCTGTAGTCCACTTACATTTTTCCACACTAGCATTTTTCAAGATTTAGTTTGTAAATGAATAATGTACTTCCCTTTCTAGGCACAAGTGGATATTTAAGCATTGTATTCAACATCAACAACTTCCTAGGGATTTTGCAGTCTTGGAGTTAGAATATATAATTAGCAAGGAGTGTGGTGTGCGCAGTACCCCACATGTGGGGTACAGGGAGCTTCCCACCTGCAAAAAACAATGCTTTTTTTTCTGTTTTCTTGGAGCATGCATAGTAGTGTGTTGATGTGCATAATGTCGATTAATTTCTTTCAACATTATACATGTTGACATAAATTACTTATTTTGAATGTTCAGAAAGTTCCTTACGTTTGCCAGCTTTTGTGCCTTTGTTGGCATCTGTGTGTGTGAGATTTCTGTACAGTAAGGTGTGGAAATTTGTCCTTTCCCTGCTGTTGTGCAATTTTAGCATTGGTATGTGTAAATTGTAGAGGGTATGGTGTGCAGGAGCCTTGTCCCCTGCATAAAAAGGATTTTTTTTATTTTTTTTTAATTTGTTTAAGTTCACTCTTTTGTATTTCTATTTTTAGGCTTGTTATGTTTGTTTTGTGAATTTTCCTTATATAACTATATGTACATGGGTTTCTTATGGGCACCATATTGTGCTAGTCATTGTACATCCATATGCTTCTGGTCAGATTAAGTATTAAATATTACTTATTAATTTTTAACATTACCTAGAGAAACAAAAATGTAGCCTGTGGTTACGTATGTAGTACAAAAAATGTAGGACATAGTTATTTGTTGTGTGATAAGCAAAATATTTTTGTTGTCATCAGAAATGGTAGACTAACAGTATCCACAGGGACTCATTCATTACTGACCTTGTGTTTTATGAGGCTGAAGGGGCTTAATTATGTTTACTTGCATGCATATGCAAGCAGCACTTTGATTTGATATATCTGATCATGAGGGCTTTTCTGAGTACTGCCCCCAACTTTCATAGGTGCATAGGTTCATAAGTAGGTACTAGGCTATTGGCCCTAGGGCCTATACAAGCCTAGCCAAAAAGGTACCCTGGCTTTTGCCAACCAAGAAAATTATTTTCCTGTGCCTCTGTCAAGCAGAACCACAGAAGTGATCCCCGGGGTGAATTTCCTATTACCCATCCAATCATCAAGATTTTTCTTGAAGAGTGCTAATGAGGAGCTCTGTTTGACATAGATAGGTAGTCTGTTCCAGAGTATGGGAAGTCTCTGAGACAGGAATCTATCCCTCCAGCACGTTCTGTTTTTTGTGGTGACAAGGTTTAGGTCCCTAGAGAGTGTAGCTCGGAGGGATTGGGATTTCTTTAAGTGGAGCATGTCCAACAGCTCTAGGTTTGACATAGCTTTGTATGTTAGGCAGGGATCACCTCTGAGTAGGCGATATGCAACGGAGTAAAGCTGGAGTTTTTTGAGTCGGTCTGCCTAATCTGTTTGAGGCCAGTAATCCTCTTTGTGAGGTATTTTTGTGGCCTTTCCAGTTGTTGTAGATGTCTTGTGAGGTACATACCAAAAGGGGCGTTGTACTCTATAATGGGTCTAATGAATGATGAGTAGAGGGGAATGATGACCTCTTTTTTACTGGAAGAGAAACCTTTTGTGATGAGGTGTGCCACGTAGAAGGATTTCTTGACCTCTGTGGTGAAAAAATAATCAGCCCTTGCAAGTTTCAAACCTAGGATCCTGCACACTATAGCAAAAGTGATTTACCACTAAGCCATGTCAGATATGCTCTCAACAGCTGTTTAAACTCAAGGCTCAGCATTTCTGAATCAAGAGCAGCAGCTCCAATATCAACTCACTGATTGAGTATCATGGATGACCTTCCAAATGCTATAAATAAAGTTCAAAATGTGAATCCACCCATAACGTCTGTCAGTTAGCACATATGACTGAGTTAATGATTTATTAACAACTGCTTTCTGTAATGTTTAATTCCTCAGCCTCCATTTAAGTACTGTCTGATTCAGAGCAAGTCTCTTGTACAGAAACTGACAGTTGGGAAACTGAGCCAGCTCCTCAAGGGTCACCTTGACTGCATGCTTAGTAATTACTTATGAAGCTAACTCAAATTACTGTAGAGTATCAGAGTTTTAGAATCAGCTTAGTGAGCACATGTTTTTGTTGTCAGTATTTTTGACCAGCAATAAAAATGCTTTATAAATTTGAGTGCTTAAATAGAAGAAATTTCTCCATCATCACTCATACAATATTTAATCTCATATACTATATACTACAAGCTACAACTGCAGTTTAAAAAAAAAATGCAACATGAGCACATATTCAATAGAAACAAATGATTTCCGTTCCTTTAAATACCGATCCTTACTAAAAAAAAACCCTGGTTTTCCCCTGCATATCCACTGTAGTTTGTCAGTCCCACCAAATATGTTTCCCTGTAAACTGATACTGATAAGACAATGCCCAACCCTCCATTGTAGACAATCTCCAGTATTCAGTAAAATCTGTGTAGACTCCATGTAGAGCCTACACAAAATGTACCCATGTACTTGGCCATGGTTCCCCCCTCGGCACCTTGCCATGCATATTAATCCTGGCATGCTACTGACAGAGAGCATAGTAACAGCGATATTGAATATGTGTAGGCAGAAGTGTAGAGGCTATCCCCTGAGTGTGGATGCGTGGTCAGATGTTATGTACAGGGTGAGGCTTACTGTAATATTCCTTGCTACTGCTGACATGTGCTGTGAATTAATAGTTTGTGTTGTAAATGTCTAACTTTTTTTTATATATATATTTTTTTATGTCCATTCGCACATCATGGAGCACAGTAATGCCAAGCTGCACTTACACATACACAGCCAAACCTCTAAAAATAGAAACCGGATGCAATTAATTATTTATTTCTGGTTATGGTTAAGCCCGTTTGCGCAGCGCCACACTGTAGCTTAGTAGTATATGTGAAGGTGTACTAGCTTACTATCCAAGTAGCTAAATGGATAGACTGATGGCCTAAAGCTTTGTTGGACCCTGGGTTCGAGTCACTAGCATGCATACCATTTGTTTAATGTAATGTAAACTTTTATTTAATTTAAAAACATAACTTTTACATCTGGAAGAGCTGCTTAAATTTGATTAATGGCTACTAATGTTTACGCATTGTTAAGCTTCTTTAAAACTACAGTTGTGTGAGTTTCCATGATGCTTAGCTCCATTTAACTGGTTTGCATGATGCTAAGCAATGCGGCATTCTTTTTTAATGTTGCTGAATGAAGTGTAAGGGTGGGAAAAAGCCAATACTAAGACCAATAGGCAGAAATTCTGCAACAGTTGTTGAAGTCTTTCTAACTGTCAGAATGCCAGGGGTGTTGGTGAGGATGTGCACTTTCAGGTGCAGAGATAGGTGTGCAGGAGTTCAGGGTTTTTGTTGGGCTCCTAATATGCAATTATGAATCTAGGCTGCTGCAGGACAATTACCAGGGCTCAGAATGTAAGGCTGAGATGTGGGATCAGTTGACTTGGGAACTTACCAGTGCTACTAGTATCCCCTGCACTGGTGGAGCAGTGTCCTCACCACTATGACAACATGAAGCACAGAAAGAGGGGAACTTTGGACAACTAAGTCCAAAACGCCAAGGCTGGGCATGCCCTAGACATATGTAAGTATTTCTTCCACTATTTTATTAAAATACAAGCTGAATCTGTGCAAAATTGGTATGCGTAATGGTGTGCTTCTCTCCCAACAGCTGCAGCTGAGAGGGCTTGCAACATGCACTCTCATGCTGAGCGCCTGACTAGATTGTGCCGTGAGTGTGGTAAGTACAGATATATTATGCTAACTGTAATGCAATAAACAATTAACAGTAAAAACGGTACTGCAATAAAGAATAAACAAAAACTGTAGTGTTATAAAAAATAAACATTACAAACAGTAGTGCAATAATGGACAATTAAACCTGCAGTGCAATAAATGAATAAAAACTGCAGTGCAGTAAACAATAAACAATACCAATAACAGTAAGCAAAAAGGAGTAAAGCAGGACTGTGTTGTCATAACATAATTGCAATAGAGCTGCATGCATTGCATGTCTATGGTAAAGTTGGTGCAGTCAACTGTAAAACTGTAATAACTGTAGAATGCAAAAGTAATGGCCTGAAAAATGCATTGCACAACTCATAGTGCAGTTCAAGGCTGTCTCCAGGCCAATTTCAGTCACATAATGCTCTCTTTTCCTCCCACTCCATGGCAACAGTTATATGGGTGAATTAGCCCACTTTATGATCAGATATTGTGTGTAGACTTCACAGATAATTAGCACCAGTACCAATAAAGTGTTAAGCAGGATTGTGGTTTCCTAACTAAATCTGTCTTAATATTTGCAGTAGGCTTGTATTCATTGCATGTCTGTTCTAATGTCACTACAGTCAACTGTAAAACTGTAATAGCTGTAGAATGCAAAATTAATGGTCTGAAAAATGCATTGCACAACTCATAGTGCAGTTCAAGGCTGTCTCCAGGCCAGTTTCAGTCACATAATGCTCTCTTTTCCTCCCACTCCAGGAACAAAAAGTATATGGGTGAGGTAGCCCACTTTATGGGCAGATATAGTGTGCAGACTTCACAGAAAATTAACACAGATACCAATAAAGTGTTAAGCAGGACTGTGGTTTCCTAACTAAATCTGTCTTAATATTTGCAGTAGGCTTGTATTCATTGCATGTCTGTTATAATGTCACTGCAGTCAACTGTAAAACTGTAATAGCTGTAGAATGCAAAAGTAATGGCATGAGAACTGTATTGCACAACTCATAGTACTGTTCAAGGCTGTCTCCAGGCCAATGTCAGTCACATAATGCTCTCTTTTCCTCCCACTCCAGAAACAAAAGGTATATGGGTGAGGTCGCCCACTTTATAGGTTCATAGGTTCATAGCTACATACTAGGCTATCTGCCCGAGGGCATCTATAAACCAAACCAGAATGTGTTGGCTTTTGCCACCCCCTTAGATTAGTTCCCTGTGCCTCTGTCCAGCAGAGCCATTAGTTCCCTGTGCCTCTGTCCAGCAGAGCCACTTCAGTGATCCCCGGGGTAAATTTTTGTTTCCCATTCAGTCGTCAAGGTTTCGCTTGAAGAGTATTAGTGAGGGGCTCTGCCTAATGCAGATTGGAATCCTGTTCCAAAGCATGAGGAGTCTCTGGGACAGGAATCTATCCCTCCAGCGCATACTATTTATTGTTGTGGTGAGGTTTAGATCCCTAGAGTGTGTGGCTCTCGGGGATTTGTTTTTTTTTTAGGTGGAGCATGTCCATAAATTCTGAGTCGACCTTGTATGTCAGGCAGAGATCACCTCTGAGTAAGCGGTATGTAACCGAGTACAGCTGGAGTTTCTTCAGTCGGACTGCATAGGGCATCTGTTTGAGGCCAGTAATCCTCTTGGTGAGATACTTTTGTGGTCTTTCCAGCTGTTGCAGGTGTCTTGTAAGGTACATCCCAAATGGGGCGTTGTACTCTATGATGGGTCTGATGAGTGATGAGTAGAGAGGCACAATAACCTCTTTTGTTCTAGATATGAACCCTTTTGTGATTAGGCAGATATTGTGCGCAGACTTCACAGATAATTAACACAAATACCAATAAAGTGTTAAGCAGGACTGTGGTTTCCTAACTAAATCTGCCTTAATATGTGCAGTAGGGCTGTATTCATTGCATGTCTATTCTAATGTCACTGCAGTCAACTGTAAAACTGTAATAGCTGTAGAATGCAAAATGAATGGCCTGAGAAATGTATTGCACAACCCACAATATGGTTCAAGGCTGTCTCCAGGTCAATGTCAGTCACTTAATGCTCTCTTTCCCTCCCACTCTAGGAACAAAAGGTATATAGGTGGGGTAAACCACTTTATTGGCAGATATCATGTATAGACTTTACAGATAATTAACACCAATACCAATAAAGTGATAAGCAGGATTGTGGTGCCTATGTAAATTTGTCTTAATATTTACAGTAGGGTGTATTCATTGCATGTCTAAGTTGCTGCCTTAAATTGTTACATTATTTACTGATGTCCCTGCAGTCACAGCTTTTGGGTTCTACTCCCATGCCTGCCAACTAAGGCATGATGGCTGTCAAGTCTACTTAATGTACACAAACATACCTCTCAAGTGTCATGACTTTTCATAATGTAATTACAACCACCTAATCTCTCTGGTCCATGATTACTAGATAATTGATTACCTGCAATGCAATGTATTATAAAATCCATTTACAGAACACCTTAGTAATCATGTATGTGCACATTATGTGAAATTGTTCTGTGTAGTTATGTACCTACATTTGTTAGTGCTTGGCCCATACTATCCCTTGCTAACAGCTTGAGAGGTATGTAGGTGCTACATCAGCTATAGAAGAATTGTAGTCACTGTACTCACAACTGACACTGCACACCTATAGAAGTATGTACTTCAAGTCTTTTTAGGGATATCATCTGCGATGTCACTAATGGTATGTTTTTCTCTTTCTCTCCCCACCCCCTTATCTTCTTTAATTTATTACTGTTATTTATTATTATGATTTAATATTAACTAACTGTTTTGTTGGCCTTATGGGTTATTTCATACTGGCTTGTTGTTAATATATTTACTGTTATGTTACTTAATGTTGTGTTACACATAATATACCTTAATATGCATTTGGATTAATCAATATTATGTTCCAGTCTCTTAATACTAATATTGCTTTGGTTATTACTAACCTTAACTTATTGTTATAACTACTTTACTACAGCACATCAAGGTTGTCCGGCTCTTCATGATCCACCCACCTTGCCTCCTCTGGCCGTGGCACCAGGTCACAGCACATCTGGAACCCAGCCAAGTGGTGCCCCCTATGTTGCCCCTGCACTACCTGTGGCTTTGGGTAGTACCACCCCATGGGACAGGGCCAGGACCCCCCACTGGGAGCAGTGGTGGAGGTGGAGTTGTCACCCATGACAAACTGTCGAGTTTGGTGCAAGGGATCATCTTCCATAGGTTTGGACAATACCTGCACCAGATGGGGAGCATGCTGGCCACACTGGTGGGGCAGGCTTGCCCCAGAGCCCAGCCTCCACCACTGCCACCCTCGAGGCAGTGATGGAGCAGTGCTGACAGTCCCATGGGTGGGGATGTGAGTCATGCTACTACCTTGTGGAGGCACATGAGAATGCGATCCCACAACACCCTCCCCATCCAAGGTGTTCACCCCCCTTTCTGTCACACACCACCCCTGTCTGCTGTCTTGTCTGTCTTGTCTGTCTGCAAAACCTTACTCACTTACCCAACTTACCTCCCCCACACAAAACTATGTCCCTTCCCCAACATTCCACTCTCACCTTAAAAAAATAAAAATGAGAGCCTGTCCCAAAAAAATATATATATATATTGTCCCATACATGGCTCTCTATTTTGCACACATGTCCACTGGACACACATAATTTGGTCAAATTGGCTTAACAATGCAGTTATGCTGTCCTTACTCTCTCTGGGGGTGAGAGTCGAAACTCATCTACAAATTCTGTCAAAGTGCACAGTTGTTGTTATACAAGAAATGGATAGCTATGGTTCTTTCCTACACCCTTCCTACACATACCTACCTGGTTTTCATTATGTTTCCCTCCCTGCTTGCACCCCACTTCAGCACTTTCCTATCTCCCTGTTTTTCTTTTCTTTATATATTTGTGCGCAACACTGTGCAATGCAGCTCGTCGAGCAGCTTCACTAAGCTCAGCTAAATGTATTGATATGTGTGTTTTAAATGATAATAAACACATCCGAAATAAACACCTCTCCCCTATTTCTAACCCAAGACCATCACACCTGCAGACCACTGCATTAATCTGCCATGCCACACCGCTGTTAAAACAGGTGGTTTAAGCAAAACATAGTAATTGCAAGGTCCAGTCATTAAGAGTGTTGTGCATTGCGTTGCATAGTACAAACTTACTTAAAGAGTAATGGGAAAAATGGGAGTGTACTTTGGAGTCTGGTGCAAAAATACACCACTAGAAATCCAAACACAGAATAATGGATGTAACTGAAGTCTCTAATAGCAGGTAAATGTTCCCTTTCATCAGCAACATTTAGAAGTACACCTGCTAAGGCATTAATGGCAAAATGCATGTTCAACTGGGACCCTGATACAGAAATACATCTATATAAAGCCATGTACATAATGATGGATGTAAAAACATATATGTCACAGTCTGTATGTGTGCACTTATATATTGCAAATACACCTGCTGTAGCAGTGACGCAGTAGCTCAGTTTGTTAAATGCCTTGCAAGCTGTGCATTTTGCCAGACACAGTCCAGGGGTCAAATCCAGTAGTTTGTAGCATTTAAATTACATTATTATGAAGCCAGCAATGACTGAGTCATGCAGTCTTTATCCACACAATCTATTTCAAATGAAATGTCTGCTTTTCACTGATGGAAGTCCCAGGCCTGCAGATAGGAACACACTTAACATGTCCCTATAGAAAAACTATAAGTGCATAAAGTGTCAGGACATGCATTAATATGCATTCACAGAGGATTTTAACTCAGGTAATGCAAATGAGGCCCATTAATATCATACTCACAGTGCAGATTAGCACAGCTCACAACTAACATACACATATGAAGCCCCTGCTTGTAAAAAGGACTGCCAGCATACACATTTCAAATGATTACCATAATGTAACACATGGCCTGACAGTTGCCCAAATGGTTAATATAATGGTATATTTACCCCTTATGCTGCTCAAGGACACAACAGACATGTTTTCTAGTACTCTGATAGGGATACCATTGCCTAACATACTTACCTATATATATGCAGTAATTGGAGTGGAATGGGTACCCTCACTCTGGCTCTGCCTCTACAAAAACCCTGACACAGCTCCCACAGTTACTCTTACAGCTTGTTATTCTCCAAAGTGTTCACACTCTCTCCCTATGCCTATTACTTGCAGCAGTAGCTGCAGCCTGTAGCATGCACATCTCTATGCAAAAGTAGCTGCTACAGACCTACTCTCTGTGATGACATAGTCATTGGGTAATGATAGTGCAAATCAGCTGTTTTGGCTGCAATTAGCATATGAGAAATATGTTAAAAAGGAAAACAGCTGGCTATGGGGAGCCATTCTGTATGAGGCTTTCTTCATGCAGAACACCCATTTCCAAAACTGTAGATATCACCACATATCAACAGAGGAGTTTTGCACTCCATCAGGTATGTAATCTTTTTGATTACAACAGGATGCAGATGTGTGAATATACTTATGGGGAATAGGGATTACAGCATTAAGCCTTTCTTAGAACTGTGATAATGACATGTCATTGATCTCCAGATTTGTTACACCTACAGAGGATGTACAGTATATCGGGGTGGAATGTTTACTATTAATGTGGCACACTGGTCTAATGGGATTGTCCCTTTATAGTGGTTGTAATAGCACACTGCTATTCATTTGGCACTGTTGTTTTGACATATTATCAGGGCGGATGCCCCTAGGGGACACACTACAATAGTCTTCAGTGTTGGGTGTATGATCATACAGCAGTATCTGTCATGGCATGCATGGGAATAGCTGACTATCACTAGTATCTTAGTTGTATCCAATTGCTTAGTATGTTTGCACATTGTGGAATATGCCATGTTTGATCAAGCAGTGGATACTCCCATCCGGTTTGCTCTTGCTGTATCTCTACATACTGTACTTCCATGTATGTGATCCTGATATGTGTTCCCAATTTGTTGTCTTTCAGGAAACATGTATCCAAAATGCTGTGCACCTTTCAGAGATGCAGAGAATGATATTATACTGGAAGGTCTCCAGCAACACAATGAACTCCTACTGTCCAGGAGGAGGCAAAACAGGGAACAGTGGGGAGCACTGTGGACTGACCTTGTCCATGACGTGAATGCCATAGGTCATCAGGGCAGGACATATGAGCAGGTTTGACACCACGCAATGGACATGATCAATGCTGCACACAGAAGAGCAGCAGATGTAGCCAGTGATCGTGATATCACCGGTGGAGGGCCTGCAGTGGAACAACCTCTCTCAGCCACTGAGGAATTCCTGGCAAACCTAGGCACACATGACAGCTCCCAGGCTTCATGGATGTGGATGCCATAGTTTCCACGGCAGAGGAGCAGGCAGGTAAGCTTAGTTTGATCACCATTGCAATACTGTAGCATTCAGTGTGTCAGGGTATACATACTTTTACAGGGGTGTCAGTTCTTTGTTCTTTGGGGGGAGGGTTTAACTGCAGTTTGACTCTCATGCTCAGATGTTGACCAATATAACAATTAACACAGCTACTGTAAATGTGAGATATATTAATGTATTACCTTATTGTGGTGCAACATGTGGTGGTAGTGACATTACCTCTCCCTCAACTTTTCACAGGTCAGTTAGGTATTGGACAAGGCCATGGTCCTGCTCCTGGTAAGCAAGACATTTTGTTACAGATGTAGGTTTACAGCAATGTAATCCCTAAAGTGTTATCACAGGCCTGCTGCCTGGATTGCTGTACTGTCGGCATGATTGCCAACTGCACAGATATTTTCTGACTGTACACGTTAGAGTCATACGTATGCCTTGTAGGTGTGATCACACTGATAGATATGACAGTATTGCCAGGACATTACAGATTGTCATATGTGTCAATTGTGCAGAGTGTTCACAAATGTCAGCAGTATACATCATTGTTGCTGATAAGATTGCTGTGTAAAGAGCTTTTATTTACAAGTGACTACAGCTGTTTGAGGGAAAAGTAATGTCCTCTGTTCTACTATGTGAGGGTGGGTTTTCAACAGGTCTGCAAAAGTGACAACAGTGTATAGAGCTTTACATATATTGCAAGATAGTACTGCAGAGAATATTAGTACAGGTATTAATGTACTGCTTTTTCCTTTGTTAGCACAGGTGACCAGCGGGCTGGTGTCTGTTCACTACACACCCTGATGTCAGTGTCTCTTCAGACTCTGATGATGATGGTGGCCAGAGTGAGGCACAGGTGGGGTTTCAGGGGCTGAATCTGTCCTAGATGTTGGCATCCCTCTTCTGCCCTCATTGTTACTGCACACAGTCAGTATGTCCATACATACCCATTTCCCGGAGGCCACAGATATTGGACAGTCAGAGGGTGGAGACATTGAACAGGAAAGTGTGGTAACTATGGCTCCAGTGAGTGTAGACACTGGCCATAGCCAGAGAGTTGGCAAGGTTTCACACAGGTGGATTGGTAGGGGTGCTTGAAGGATCCCTGCTGTCTGTCCACCAGCTGTTGCAGGTGTCACATCACTGGTCACTCAGCACATGTTTCAGGCCATCATGGAGGCACAGGCACATTCTGAAAGGAACTCCAGATGTATGTTTAGGGTTATGGATGCAGCACAGTCTGACATCCATGACTGTCTCCACCGCATTGCTGAGACTCTGGATCGGTTCACTGATGCAATGGAAAGAAGGTGGGCTAAGACAGATCGCACACTATCTGTCTTAGAATGCACAGTGTCTGTGCTGGAACATGGGGTTGGAGTTGAGCATCGGACTTGTGGATGTAGGTCAGCAACCCCATCTGCTGAGAGTCCACATGGCTGTGCACAATCATGCTCCCATAGTGGCAGTACATTCAGCACTACAGAGGGGAGTATGCTGTCCACACCAAGACATGGCAAGCCATGGGCTCTTGGTCCTGGGTGATCCCATGATGGAGAGGGTCCCAGCAGACAACAGTCATCATCAGGTGCTAGCACCACTTCTGACCTTGGGCATGGATGTGCCAGTACAACTCCTGGCAGAGCCATTTCTCATGTTCAGGGCCAGAGACGGTGAACTGTCAGTTCTACCATGCACGGTTCAAATCTGTCCAACATACACACATGTAGTGCTAGCACTTAGCCTGAGTGTGTACACACATACACTCACACACCACTGTCAAATGCAGGTCACCTATGGATACACATGGCACATTTCCTTGGTCCATCTTACCTGCTTCCCTTCCTGACACACACATGCTGTTAAACCTTTGGGTCAGCTTAGGCATCCTGCACCCCCACATGACACCCTGTGCAAGTGATGATACCTGTGCCACATGCCTGTCATCCTCATCATAAATGCAGGGAAATGAAGCTATGTCTGATGCACAGGGTGACTATATAAATTAAAATGTACTTGTATAATGCAGTGTTCTTTTGCCATGCCACTTGTATTGGTTACTGACAGGTACTATATGCTAACAAACATTTGTAATGAGTAAACCACATAATTTTGTGTACTTTATGTTGTATTATGTTGTAGTGGCTGTATACATACACAATGAAAGGTGTGACATGGACCTGTTTATGTTTTTTTCAGGATTCTGTTGGGGACACCTATGGATACACAACAGCAATAAAGCCATAGATATCACAGCACAGGATGGAATGTCAGCAGAGAAGAAATATGTCTTCAGCAAGGTGCAGCACTATAGGTGCATGGCTCCATAGGTTCATATGTGTATAACAGGCTAACAAGGCAAAGGCATCATTTAGTGTAGTCATGCATCCCTAATCTGTGAAAAGGTCTGATACACTTGTTATGTGTCACCAGGGTTTTGGGAACTAACACATCTACAAGCTGTAGTGATGGAGATGACCCATCTACAAATTTCCTGTGTCCAGCACAGACATTTGTCCGACACTAGTTATAATTGTCTTGTTCTGCATCCCATTGTGCAACCTGAACATCTTGTGTGACACAGCAGATATGTGCTTCGCGTACATGGGGGGCCTATTACATATGGGGTGTACTGTCTGTGTTACATATCTGTCTCTCCAGCATGTACTATTTATACCACAGTGATGATGTAGGTATGTAGAACAGGTAAGAAATTTATTAGTCCTGTCATGTATATGTGGGAGGTACACAATGGGATCTCACACCTCCCTGCATGGCAGCCATACACATCCCCTGCAAAACATTGAGGAGACATACTACACATGTATGGTCTTGACACGGACTCCATAGGACATAATATCTGCAATGTGTATTGGTTTACCATGGAACCTTTGTAGCTGCTACAGTTGTAAGAAATTTCTGTTTAGTGACATAACAAGGGTGCCATTGCACCCAATTATAGGTGTGATGAGTGCCAAATTCAGTATAACAATGACAGTCTGGGATTTACATCCCAAACCTTTCTGGTTAGGTTGTACTAAATTGAATGCATCCCCACAACTTACCGACCAGTGAAAGTCGAAGGTTATATTACTCTCTGTGTCCACAATTCCATGACTAATGGCTAAATTGTGTGCAGTGTGTGGATACTACTATATTTTCCAGGGGTGGATGACTTCTCAAAGTATCATATTGTGCAGTCACTGGCATTTAGTATTTGTCAGTGGCTCAGACAACAACTGAATGTGTGTCTCAGGCCATCCTGGATAACTGTTGGTTCTGTGTGGAATTCAGTGACAACTCCTAATATGCAATCACCTGCTAACATAGTCAGTCAGAGGCACTGACAGTGGCTGCGACAGCATAGAAGAGAATGGCTAAAAGGGGTACTCTATTTATGATGTCTGAGGAAATCCACTGGTGACTGGTGTCATTGTAGCATAGGTCTCCCAATGCTATCTTCCCATATTATGACTATTAGATACTTGCCTATCCACCAGCTGGCTTAACACTCTGTAGATAATCTACACAGTTTCCAGCAAGGCCTGCTGGCCTAATATTGTCAAACATCTTGTCAGGCCATAGTAGGTAGAGTGAGTCATATTCCTGTCATCCATTGCATAATGTAACACTCAATAGGGTCCACTGGTTAGAGTCGGTAGTCATGATCTGTTCTTGAGCAAAACAAACTGCGTTTCTTCTAGTGTCAGTAGGTGTACAACAGAGTTACTGCTCATATCCATGCTAACTCCTTTCATGGTGTTTCATGTCACATAACTCAGAGATTTGGGGGCACTGCTTGGCACTATATGCTAGTTGTCCTTTGTGCAACTATTACTTTCAGCATGTTCCAAGAAGAGACTCATCCAAGGTGTCTGTACAGAGCACAGACAAACAAGCTAGGGAAGTGTAATATGTATACCCTGTGAAGATAAGGAGGGGGGTTTACACAGGTATTCTGCAGTTGGACACTACCCAAGTGGTGTGTACTAGGAGGACACGATTACCTTGTAAAGACTGTATTAAGCATGGAAATCCACAGAATTGCCAGTGCCTGGCAACTACTAATGCTGGTCTCGCCGACACCACTCTCACATAGGATACCATGCTCCGATATGTTTTCTGTCAACACACACAAAATGTTACTATGAAGCCCATGATGAGAAGCAGGACACAGCCTGTTTATTCATCAACATAGCTGTCCCACGTCAAGAAAGACTCTATTGGCTTTACATGCCCTTCTCCAGGTAGATGCCTTGATTAGCAACCTGGACACTCAGTTGGCTTTTGCATGTATTATGCCTTCTTTTCCAGGATTGGTGGAATGTCACTAAAGAAATGACAACATGGTGAATAGGAGCACTGCTGTATCACCACAATATAATGAGCAATGTCCATTGACATAGATGGCAAGTCTTACTGAAACAATCAGCACACTGGCGGTGAGCCATTGTAGGTGACAATTTCACAACTAGTCATGCATCCTGTCCTTCAACAGATTAATGGTGGACATCTGCATGACATGGCTGTGAAGCCTGCTGCAGTGGACTGGCCACCTTTAGCAATGTGTAACCACCTGCCACATGCCCTATGCATGTCATGCTGTGCAGTTCTGTACCCAAAACAAATGTCTGTGTTCCCACATCATGTCACACAACAACCAGTGTGCTGTCTTGGTGCTTGACAGGCATTGTATGCTTGTGAGGCCAATGTAATGTCAGCAAAGTTGTACAAGTCCTCTATGCATGTACAGGCATCCACATCTTCACTGCAAGGTTTGCCTACGAACACTGTATATCAGGTTGTCAACCCCAAAGGTGTGGCAACATGACCCTAACTTTGCAAGAGCTGCTGATGAGATGTTGGGAATGTCTACACCTCTCTACTCCTATGACATACAAATACAACTTATGACTGCATTTTCAACCTTACTGCCATGGTGTCTCCAACAGCAGATATTTCATATGGCAATGAGCATTATGCCAACATGCACAGCTCACATCCTGCACCACCTACACCTACATCACACACACCTGCATCTGTTCAGCTCCTTACTAGACACATTTGCAAACAACAGAAACCTCAGAAAATCCTGCCTCTGGAGAGCACAGAACACATAATACTGCATGCACCACACTATTACTGGTCAAACAACTGTGACAAAACACAAAATCCCACCTCTTAGTCATAGGTGATTACATTGTGAGACACATTAATGTCTGTATCAAGTGGCTACATATGGGAAAGATCACAGATAGCTGTCTGTGGGTTGATACAATAGGCCTTACCACACATTGCTGCAAATCAAGGAACATCAGTTAACATAATGCTGATATCATAGTTCCTGCAGGTGTGTACATCTATAGGGACATACATCACCGAACTGTAAGCAGACACATGTATGAGCTTCACCAGTCTGTGTCTCCCACGGGTATGCTCATAGCTTTCAGCTGCAGTTGACCCTCACCTAGGATGATTGCTCCATACACACAGAAATTGATGGAATTCAATAATTGCTTTAGCATGTGGTGTCATTGTAAGGGGATCTACTACATGTCTGCCTGGGATGCCTTGCTCAACAGACATTGATGCTTCACCAGTGATGGTCTTCATCTCTCACCCCTGAGATTTGGAGTACATGGCAAGGCTAGCGACACTCCCACATTGCATATTAGATGCACTGTTGAGGGTAAAGTTGGCAATGAGAGCACCATCTTTATACAACATCACGGTTATGCTGCTACATGTTGTGTATGGCAACAATGAACCCTATTCTGTGGAAGTTGTCCCCACCCTGGAATATGCAGACATGTGTGCAGTCAAGGACATCTGGTTCAAGGCTGTGGACAGCACCACATCCATACCAGACTACATGTCCATCCACATGTTCAGACCTCAAAATTACAGTTTACAAAGTAATGCAGTTGGTGTATACATACTCATTAAGGATAGATACATATCCAGATTTTGTAAAACACTAAGATTTCCCAGAGACACGGCATGTGCCATTTACTACTGGAAGGGCAAATAATCAAGGAATAGCTGGCTACAAGAGAAGCTGCATGAATCCAGAAACACATTGTACATATTTGTATATACATGCGTCTATCAAGATATATTACACCATGGTTTGGGGTGGCATTAAGTGACCACCAACTGTGTTGCTTAGTCATGCTGCAGATCACGAGTGAAGGTTAGTCCATGTCCTTAACTACAATGCCCTGGAGCAGTGCCATAACATCCCCACAAGGGGAACCGACGTACTGCATCATGTGTTTACCAATATGGGTGACCACTGCAGCCCCCCAATGTGAGGTCCTCCCTAGTGGGATTTGACCACAGATCAGTCTCATTAAAACTATCAGCAGTAACCCCCCTTGCAGATAATACAGACATATATTTCAACAAAGCCATTTATTACCTCCTGTAGGATGATTTACATAGCTTGACTGCACCTCCCCTCTTAGATGTGACAGGCAAGAATGCAGAGCTCTACACTGCTACATTATCCCAGCAGCATTTTGACTGCATGAACTCGGCTGTACCTGACAGGAGGAACACAAGCTCACCATGGCATAGCAAACCTGCCTGGTGGACAACTGCCATTATCAGGCTGTACAATAAGAGGTGGATATTGCTGTGTGACCATTGGGGTGAGGGTGCCCCCCCCTAAAATAGAGCCACAACTTCCTCAGCTAAAACAAGCACATAGTGTTGTTGTGATGTTGTGTAGACACAGTTTGTGACAAAATTAGCCACCCACACAAAGCAGAACCACAACAGACAATCCAGTTACATGTGTAACCTCAAAGGACAGGCCCAGATTGTCAGTGAACTCATACATAATGATGCCACATATAATGGGTCTGTGCTAATAGTTAACTTGTAGTCACACAGGTTCTGCATCAACTTCATTCCCCTGTCCCCAACAGATGTGACACATGACATTCCTACAACCTGTCCCATAACTTCCATATCTACAGAGCAGGTCACAAATGGCCTCTCTATGGAAGATACACAGCATCTATTGGACATGTTAACATCCCAGGCTGCATCCTACATGGGATCTGACAATGATTACTAACACCATTGGGAACACCTTCCAATCATACTGAAAACACTGCCTGCACTCCAGCTGACTGGACAACAGCAGCTGTTATACCCTTGCACAGATGTGGTGCAGCCACTGACCACCAGAACTATAGACCTCTTTTCCTGAGTATCCATATATGTATGCATGTTGGGCCAATCATCATGGAGCTGATCAGCACACATATATGGGATCTACACACAAATAACTGTACACAGTTTGGATGTCTGACAGGGGGGTCATGACTGTTAAATGTGGTGGACATTTCTGAGGCAGTCACCAAAGATCTGGGTAAGAGTACATCAGGGCATACAACCCCCTGATCGGAGCCAAACTGTCTGACTATATTCCCTCACTCAGGCATCATTTACAAAGCACCCACTTAGGCATCCACAGTACTATATTGTAAGGGTCACTAACTGTCTCATTGATGGCACATACACTGAACATAGAGACATCTGCCTCCAATAGCTGATCTGCAAGCAGCAGTGTTCAACAGGGCTCAGTCCTGGGTCCTCTAATGCTTGGACTCCATTTAACCAGGATACAAGCAAATACTGAATGCCTGTGGCTAACAATGTTGGCTGATGCCTGCAAACTGTAAGCACTCATAGAGTCTTTGAGTTATGTCAATATCCTGCAAGAGAGTATTGATGAATGAATGCCTGACATACTAATGGTCATAAACTCCATGCAAATATATCTGTATCATTACCATCGCTAACACTTATGTACCTGGTAAGTAGCACATCAGTCACAACATGTGATGTACATACTCAAGGGAGAAAGAACTGGGCACACAGACCTGGCCACACAGGTTTACACATAATGGGCCTGAGATCACCATTTCTCCCCAGTGGTATGACGGGAATTATATGTCATAGCTGAGGGCACAGTCAACAGTAATTGACATACTCATAACCTCCATGTACTCTTCCCTCAGCATGCCAATATTTAAGTGCAATGGCCATTTGGTAATGTAACTTTCCAAGCAGTACTGGCAATTGCACACAACAGTATGGTCCCTCACAAGGGAATGTCATAACTTCAGTATGCATTAAATCGGGATCATCTGAAATGAGTATCATTGTAGCCTGTGGCATATAGACTACTCAGAGGTTATCTCTGCCTTACATATGGGACAATATGTGACCCTGCTTGATTATGCATGCTGCATATCTGTAGGTGGCATAGTGGATAGATTAATCAATCTAAGGACATTAACCTAGTATGTGACGTTAGTAATACATTCTGGTGGGAGAGATTTGTCTAGCAGACTTTAACACACCTTTAAAACAGAATCTTGCCTAATGCCAAACAGAGCACCTCAATGAACCTCAACACATGCCATCTGTATAATTGGCTAGGCAACCATCATTTCACTACAGGGCTTCTGCCTGTGTCCCTCTTGGACTAGGGCAATATGTGTTGATTGTGTAAATAAGGGTATAAAGTTGTCTGGGATTGTGAGGGCTGTATCGCCATTAGTCTAATGAAGTTCAAATGTCCTATAATTCCATATGCTGATGTAAAATACTCTAACAGCCACACACACAAACAAGGCTACACTGAGGATAGCACCACTTCCAATTACTGCTTACAGGACATGGCATGGCACACACATAATGCAAGTTGGCTGTATGTAGATTAGAACACTTACCTATGTAATGGTACACACTACAGATCACAGTATGTGATGCATATACACACCTCATGTCTACTAGTACTATTGGTTTAGGACATATTATGTTTGGTAACATCAACAGGCCTAGTTGTGGTCAGGCATTTGGAGGGCCACATCACCTGCTACAAATAAAATACTGCAAAACTCTACCTCTTTCTAAGTTACTGAGGTTATCATATTTATGCCATATGGACATACACACACACACACACACACACACACACACACACACACACACACACACACACACACACACACACACACACACACACACACACAGAGACACACACACACACCAAGTAGCCTAGATTGAGATTGGAATCCCTACCTGTCTAGTCTTTCACATTATAGATCACAATACTTAGCACATGCACCATGGCTTAAGTAAGATACTGCAATGGCAGCTGGTAGTCTTTAGGTAGATGACATCTTCAGGCCTTATAGAAAAGGACAGTTTGGAAGCCAGCAGCACCTTACAGTGCATAACCATTGTAGGTTGATAGCCAAGGAAGCATTCTCGGATGTTTAGCAGGGGGATACACATACACATGCACCAAATGGCCTGGAGTGAGATTAGAACCCCTACCTATCTAATCTTACACACTATAGATCACAGTACTTATCATGCACACCACGGCTGATGTCTGCTTTATATATGATTGCAGGCAAACTACTTGTGGATTACACAAACTAGGCTTGTGTTGAACAGCATCTATGGCCTGCAGAGTGATATTGCTTCATACTGTTATCTGCATCTAGTACCCTAGCAGTGAGATAACTGTTATTATCCTAGCTGTGTGTCTACAGATACCAGTATGGCCATATGTGGCTGTTTGCACTTGGATGGGCAAGCCTGTGGGCAGGAACAATGTGCCCTGTCCATGCATGCATAGACAACATTATACATTACATCACCTGCTCACCTGTTGCTGTCTATGTGGTTACATCCAGCAGGCACTTGGGTCTGTAGGTAAGTGCATTATATACTGTTGAGCCCTTACTTTGGATCCTTTGAGTAACATCATAGATGTGTGATAGAGCAGCTTTACTCACCATTATTAGGGTATGTAGGACAATACAGACATACACACATATTTATGTATATAACAGGGATATATATATATATAAATGTAGCTGTGTGTATGATATATATATGTGTATATGGGGAGAGACTGAGATGTATGTTTATATATATATATATATATATATATATATATATATATATATATATATATATATTTATAGGTATATGTCTATTTGAAAATACATAAAACTATATATACTATATATGTGTGTGAGAGAGAGAGAGATAGTGACAGACGGATATATATATATATATATATATATATATATATATATATAAATATATGTATAGACATATGTATACATAACAGGTCATTTTGATGAAGTGGCAACAGAATTGTGCTCAGTTTACCTAAATGTATGGGGCATGCCCAGAGGGACTGTTAGTACTTATAAACTGACTCCAGGCCACACCTACCTGCACTCCAGTCTGGATTTTGTGCGTTACAGACAATGGCATCTGTCCCTGTTTCTGTTTATATATATATATATATATATATATATATATATATATATATATATTTGAAAATACATAAAACTATATATGCTATATATGTGACAGAGGGAGATAGTGACAGGCGGAGATATATATATATATATATATATATATATATATATATATATATACATATAGACTTATATATACATAACAGGTAATTTTGATGAAGTGGTAACAGAATTGTGCTCAGTTTACCTAAATGTATGACCATGCCCAGAGGGACTGTTAGTACTTATAAACTGACTCCAGGCTACACCTACCTGTATTCCAGTCTGGATTTTGTGTGTTACAGACAATGGCATCTGTCCCTATTTCTGTAGTACTGCACTTCACTCAAAATGTCCATGGCATTCTCCAGCTGTCTGACGTAATTAATATGTGACAGAAGTTCATAATGTTACACCACACACAGACTGACAGTCTGTGAAAACATCAACATAATAATACCTTTTATGTGGATACTTCCAGATTTGAACCAACACTATCACCCATGCTAACTTCCCTAGTCCACTGAGCCACACAAGCTCCCAGTCAGAGCAGCATAATTCATTACACAATCAACAGCATACATATGTACATTGTTATTCCTGCATTAGGTGAGAAATACAATGTGTGATCGATTTCTCTGTTACTGCCCTGAGATTGCCTGGACTGCTGATATAGCCATTGATGACTTATTGTTAAAGCAGTTATATGGAAAAACTTCTCTGTTGGGTGTGGGTGAACAACACCACATGTTCTGCTGGAATACACAGTACTCCAAATATCATGTGACCCCACGGTTTAACATCTCTCTTGACTGACGCAGTGAATATTCCAACCATGAGGCCTAGTGAATATGAAGGAACACATACTAGTGGACTGGGTATGTGTAGTCCCTTGTGGATGTTACTTCTGTCCAAATAGCCCACTATATTTATTTGCATAAATACAGCAGATCCATACATACAATACCATATTACAGTAATCCTTACAAGTAGTGTGCAGGTTAGAGACTTACCTTGCAAATACAGCAGTTGACAGAACTGTAGTTCAGGGCTTACTCTGTCTGATTCAAGCAGTACACAGCCAATACATGGATAGGTACAGGTTATGTAGGTTTCCTGGCATCAATTTTAATATATGTATGTGAGTAGGAGTAGAGTGTCAGTCCCTAGGGCCCTAGGTTGTTTGTGAATATGCTATGCATTGTCTTTTAGCCAAGGCCAGGGTGTACTGGGCACACCTACGTCTGCCTACAGGGACATCATCAGGGTTCCTCCTCCAAGTACTCCTGTGACTGTGGCTGTGGTGACCTAGGCACTGATGGGGGGCTGTGTATCCCTTCCCTTTGCTGATCCTGCTGCAGCTTTCTCTGCAGGATCATGCTGTGTACATACCTCTCAACCATACCAAATCTATCGGTTTTCCTGGTTTTTGAGGTCCAAATAATGGGATGCCACGATTTCTAAGTGGCACCCCTTAATATCCGAATTTCCTGGCTTATTTTTTTGTTTAATTTTCTTCCAGCTTTTTTTTTTAGATTAATGTCATCATGTGGAGGTGTGCACAGTGACGTCAGCTCCATCCAGCCTGTCAGACTTCTGCTCTGGGCAGAATGAATGAGTTTACAAGAGGGGCGGGACAGACAAGAAGCCTGAACATGAACGCTAAGCTGCTTCTACATTTATTTCCGTTCATTCCATTTAAGCCACTACATTTATTGAACATGAACAGTGAGCTTCTTCTACATTTATTTAGTTCATTCCAGGTAAAGCACTGTAGAATATCCGTGTTTTATCTTTGCATTATTTTTTATCTGTAGATGTACTGCCATTCAGAACAAGTGGAACACGTGCAATTTGAATTGCGTTCATTGCATTGTTTTATTCATTTGAAATACCAATGTGTGTGTGTGTGTGTCTGTGTGTGTGTGTGTGTGTGTGTGTGTGTGTGTGTGTGTGTGTGTGTGTGTGTGTGTGTGTGTGTGTGTGTATGATTGTCCAACTTGTAATCCTGCCATGAATATGATTGATGATGTTTTGTTGTTATTACTGTTTAATCTGGAAGACAGTAATAATTATTGGCAAAAACTGATGTCATAACATATTTTATGACCACAGACTCATACAATTTTAATTCTGCAATCTTGCATGCTAGAATTCCTGTCGTACATATTATCTGACATTTACTCATAGAGAAAAAGTCCAAAACTACAGAACAAGTGAAACGCTCACTCCGGATAGTAGAACAACAATTACTTAGGTAATACTCATAAGCGCTTTCATCCCGAGATAATCATTTACAAGGAACTTCATCAGACAAGATTGTTGTTCTACTATCCAGAGTGAACATTTCACTTGTTCTGCCATTTACTCATAGAGTATGTGTTGAAGTCTCAGAGTAATCCTTGCCTAATAGCACTTACATAATTCAAAATAATGTATAACAATTAACAGTTTTGCTTTCTGAAACATTTAAATGAACTTCCACATTACTGTGGTCAGGTTTAAATAGATGCCTCTCTCTGTGTATTGGTCTTGCTAATGTTATAGTTAGAAATTATATTTACAAAGTCCTGCCGTATAAATAGCATATAAGATGTAGACTATGCACAGGACAGTCTACTAAACATTCCGTTAGAACAGACGATTGCAGTATGTTACAGATTACTAAGTATTATAGGGATGTTCTACAATATGAATGGGTGTGTATACAAGGTAATACTAATACTTTGTAAAGGGGTGATTTTTATTCAGAAGCCATTGGGTGTCACTATATCACAGAGGGCCCAAGTGTCTTATTTTATACACACTCACTGTATAGATGTACAGTCTGCTAACGGAAAATGTTAACTGAGTTTTGCATCCCAGATTTGAACATTTGAATGCTGAATTAGATTTCCACTCCTGCATTTGAATGTTAAATACCATTTCCCCTGGTATTCTCTAACTTTGTAATATGTATGACTGTTACATTATTATGCACTGGCAAACTTGTTGCCAAAAGGCTTTTATGTTATAGACACTGCCATCCCTTTGTGATATGTTGCTAGCATTTATAGATCATTTTATGCACTTGGCTGTTAATAGATTCAAACATCAGTACTTGCCGGCACTTTCTTTACTTCCTGTTGCACAGTGCATAAGGTTGTAGCATTGCATTTTTTAAGGTAACACTTACACCAAGGAACTTAAAAGGGAAAAAGCAAAATAAATTATTTGAAGCATAGAATTTGACAGCAGATAAGGATTTCCTTTCCCTCTAGACTTCCTGTTCTCCTACTCTGCCAGCCTGATAACCTAAATATACTACTAAACCGATAGCTAATGTTTCCTACCCCCGCAGGAATTGTCTTTTGGCTGTGTCAGGCATGCTTGAATGCATCAGAAATGTTTACTTCTGCAGAGATTGCCCATATTTACTGATACTGGTGGACTGTAGAAGTTTGAGTAGACTTTTATGATGGAAATGTTCTGAATTGGGCAATTTTGTCATTATTGGTTCATGCATTTTGAACATTTTTCCAATAAGCAATGAAACAAGCAATACATTTAAAATGCACTGTAAGTCTAACAAGTGTGCTCACTGTATTATACAAGGAAATAAGGAATATAATTTAATAAACTCAGGAAGGTGTATCAAAGAACACATGTACGTTTCTTGTTTCGTGTGCAAGGGGCCTATGGTTTGAAAACAGCCCAAAGGTATTCTTTATCCACCACTGGTCAGATGCATTTTCTTTGCATGTGGGTTTCAATGCTGTTTCAATTAATTTGAGTTTCAAGAGCAGAGAAGTTTTAATGCTAGGTCTATTTTTATTGTGTGACTGTATTACTTTTGTTTAGCAGATGTCTATTAGTGTTTGTGCTATAAAATGTAAAATAATAATCATTGTAGAAGTAAAGCAGTGTGCACATTAGTGTTTGTGGTAAATGGGGCGAAATAGACAGGTAATGGGACATTAGAATGGCTGCAGGGGGACTCTGGGGCTATATTTTGGTTGTCTATTCTTCAATTTGCATTTGAAAGTTGGTATTCCACAATTCCATTGGAGTGGGTGGGGTTAAGTAATTGTGTATGCAAATATTATGTTAATCAATGTACAGATTTGTACCTATTTTTCATGGGCCTCTGTCCAGATTTTTGATGTTTCCAGGTTGAGAGGTATGAATGTGTAGAATAGCACATACTGCGAACATATGTGCACATGTGGCTGGAGAATGCTGCAGGGCTCCAACACATATACTGAGGGATCAGAATCATGATTTCAGAAGCCCAAACACATGGTCTATGATGTTCCTAGTTTGTATGTGTGCCTCATTATGGTGTTTTTCCATGTGTGTGTGTGTGTGTGTGTGTGTGTGTGTGTGTGTAAATGGCCATGTGGGATGTCTCCCCTAACAAATATCTGGTAAAGCTGTGATGCATGCCAGATATGGGAGTCATGATAACTGCCAGGTTGCCAGCACACACATTCATGATAATTCCCTTGGCATTGCACATGACTTGGCAGTTGATGGAGCGGTACCCCTTGTGGCAATATATGGCACCCAGTACTTCAGGGTAGTGTGGTGCATGGTAGAAGTGTTGCATATTGCTGCCCTTGCCTCAGTGGTGAGGGGAAAAGGAATGTGCTCAATGGCATGTGGTAGCATGGCATCCAGGAACTGGTGGAGTACCCTGCATGCTGATGTCTGTGAGACCCCCATCATGTCTCCAGTTGGTCTTTGGAAAGTACCTGTAGCTAGTATCCTAAGGGCTACAGATACCTTTGTTTCCACTGGGATGGGTTCCCCACTTTTGGCTCTGGGTCTGAGTTGAGGGTGGCAGAGCTCAATGGGTTCTTGTACTATGTCCCTGTCTACCCTGTAGCACTGTACAATCTCCAGCTCATGTAGCTCCTGGAAGGTTACCCTGGGCCTGAAAACTCTTCTTCTCTGCCCAGGCCTATTGTCAGCAGCAGCAGCAGCAGCACTGAATTCAGCATTTAGCACATACAGATGTAGCAGACCTGCAGCAGCCCCTAGCATTATCTCAGTTAAAATTCCCAAAGCTGTACTCCAATGGTCCAGAATACTGGGGAAAAATCAGAATGTAGGGTGTATGCATACTTTATAGAGTTCTGCTGTAGGTGCAGAATGTGTGATTGGCTAACTATGATGCATTCCACCCGCCTACAATGTAATTAACATCATTTAATTACCCTATTTTAGCTTAAACAAGGGTTAAAACTAATTGAATACATTTGGTTTTCAGACATGCTCAACATGACGGAGCACAGCACAAACACGGGCGGCAAAGGTAGGCAGAGCTTAGAAGTTAGTGGACACACTCACTCAATGACATGCTCAGCCAGGCAGTGCACTATTCAGACATGTGCACCTAAGCTGAAATGAGCTTAGAAGTCAGTGGACACACCCCCTGATGTCAGCCTCATCCTGTGTAAATAACCACATGGGTCTAAGCCTACTCAAAGGGGCTATAATGACACAATTACTCTTTTCTTCTATTCAGGTACTCCACCTCATACACGCTTAATAGCCCTACCACATTAGCAACAGCACCAATGCATCTGCAATGGGACTCCACGCAAGGTACTGTAATACATTTCTGTCACATAATATTATTTTTATTAATTTTTTTTAATTTATCCATAAAGCATGTTTGTGCACGGCAGCATGCCATGCAAACATGCAGAGATTATTAAAAAATAATAATTTAACTTATTTCCTTTAATTTTTCTGACATACAGGGAGTAGTTTTCCTCATATGTGTATGTGGTATTCCATTTTCAGGGGATTTCTGTTTATATATCTACATTTTTACAACCCCTTTTGTCTGTCTACACTCTTTTCAACTTTTCCATGTACACTATGGACACTGACACAGAGTCTGAGCAGAAGCATATCTGCTTGCTGGATCACTCCACCTGCCTCATTTGCATGAGATTCATCTGCTTATCAGGTGATTTGCAAGCCATGGAAGCTTCTATGTTGGCGCGTGCGTGCACACACTGCAGCACTTACTGAATCCAAAAATGCTTACTTCTATGTAAGCAGCACAGCACGATGAATACACAGAAAAAAATGTAGGATTTATTAAATTCCCCCTACTGTCTATATTTGGGGTGGCTGAGCAGTATATGTTGCCAACTCTTATGTGATGCAAACCACAACTGCAGTTCTATAAAAAGTAAATCAGCCGGAATAGCAAACTCTCCACCTGCCCATTAAACTTACCATCCAGAACTGTTATACTATACAGTAGAAACTCAGTTAACTCAAAGTTATATTTGGGATAGATGAAGCAGAAATGCCACCAAATCACACTGCTTCAGGCCACAACTGTGATTTGAATGCAAACTACAATAGTAGGGAAAAATCCCTATTCACCCATTGCTCTTTCCACAACCAGAGTACCCTTATGCTACACAGAACAGAAATGTATTAGAGATAACCAGTCCCAGGCATTCTCCTCTTTTGAGGAGTCATCCTTCTCATTTCCCCACTGCAGACTCAGCATACAGCCTCCAGCCTAATGCTTAACTGATGTGAACCAGCACCACACTCCTGTTTACTTGACCAGAGACCATTCTCATACCTCATCAGTCAACTGTTGACTGAACAGTTGCTACCTTTTTAATAATATTCTCTGCAGATCTTTGAAGAAGTGACATTTCATCATTTATTACCTTTTTTTGAAGAATTGATTGGGCATCATTTCTTAACTTGCTGCACTGAGTTTTTCTAGTAGTATCTGTAGGTTTCTGCCTCATATGCTATGCTGCTATCACTGTGCCATTCTGTCTTAAACACAATTTATTATAGCAACTCGGAAACGTTCTAAAACAGAATTCAGTGCATAGTGTAGACAAATGCACTTCAGCATAAGGCTGCCACTGAGATGATTAACATGATACCTTCTTTTCTTCCTAAAAGAGATCATCCTGCTGTAGAGAACTATTTTTGTACCGTCACATCCATGTTATCACATCATATGCTGCTCATAACACACCATAAGGAGTAGCATTCCATTCCAATTTGCTTCTGTTTTCACTTTTTTTGTTTTCACTTGAAAACAAATTTATTTATTTATTGATATACTGTCTCACGGACTGAGTGACTGCTTGATTGTGTGCCATTCTGTGTCACTTTATGGGCTGAAATCTGCTGCAGGTTGCAGAAGACTCAACTCATGCAAATAGTTTGTTCCCAGAATTATATCATCAGACATTGCCACCAAATGACACAGAATCAGGAGGTACTTGGAAAGCTACTCAGCATAGAGTAAGTATAAATATAAGATTATTAAATTATTTTGTATAGTTCCATTGAAGTAACTAAAGCAAAAACAACAGGTTGCACATTTGCCTTTGGTGTAGAAGGCTGTGGGTTCTATTCTCACAACAGATAGTTGAATTAATTTTTCCAGTACTCACACTGCAGTGCAGCATAAATAGTGTGCACCACTCCTGAGTGTGCTACTCTTCAGATGAGATGCTAAACCAAAGCAGCATCTACCTGAGTTGCTGGTAGCTCAGCTGGATTGCATGATAACTATCAAAACATGTAGGGTTCCTTTATCTAACATAACATAAAAAATGATTTATATATTTTCATACTTGTAAAATTTACTTATTTTGAGGTAAATATGTACACATTTCTATTTTTTACTATTTATCATTTTTCTTACAATATTCTGACTGTTATTTATTATTATTTATCATTTATTTATTTGTCTTTGTTTACTGGGAAGGTTCAACTGGATAAAACCCATTATCAGCAAATGCCTGGGCCAAAATGCTCCATTTCATTACATTGCATTATACTAAGTTCCAGTTAAACACAAAGTAGATACATTACTATTTACTATTTATATGCAAACAGTAATTACATTTATACATTGTAAGATTTTCTTAAGATATTCTTACATAATTGACTTCCACTCCTTCCACAAACATAAACTGATTTTTCACAATATATCTGCCAAAAATCCACTCCCATTAAAATTTAATTCAGTCTTCCATAGGTTCATAGGTTGGTACTAGGTTATCGGCCCTAGGGTCTATACAAGGCTAGCCATAACAATTCCCTGGCTATTTCTTCCCACAGTATTTACTTCCCTGGACCTCTGTCTAGCAGGGCAACTAACGTGATCCTCAGGGTGAATTTCCTATCTCCCATCCAGTCATCAAGGTTCATTTTGAAGAAGTCCAAAGAGGCACTCTGCTTGACATGTATGGGCAGTCTATTCCAGAGTCTGGGGAGTCTCTGGGTTAGGAACCTATCCCTCCAGCATGTTTTGTTCATTGTGATAACAAAGTTTAGATCACTGAAGCGTGTGTCTCTGAGGGATTGGGATTTCTTTAAGTGTAGCATGTCCAACAGCTCTGGGTTTGACATGGCCTTGTATGTTAAGCAGAGATCACCTCTGCATAGATGATATGCGACAGAGTATAAGTGGAGTTTTTTTAGATGGTCAGCATAGGGCATCTGCTTTAGGCCTGTGATTCTTTTAGTGAGGTATTTCTGTGGCCTTTCCAGTTGTTGCAGATGTCTTGAGAGGTACATACCAAATGAGGCATTGTATTCTATAATGGGTCTAATGAGGGATGCTTACAGTGGGATAATGACCTCCATTTTCCTGGATTAAAAGCCCTTAGTGATGAGGTGTACCACATAGATGGATGTCTTGACTGTTGTGGCGATGTGTTTATCGAAGGTGAGACCACTGTCCACCTGTGTCCCTAAGTCTCTTATCACACTTTCGGTGTTTAATGTACTGCCACCTATGTGGTAATTCATGGGTAAATGTTTTTCCCAAAGGGATAACTATATATTTATTGGCATTGAGCTTGAGCCCATGGCTCTGGCACCAAGCATCTCCTTCTGCAAGGCCCTTTTGTAGAATATTCACATCATTTGGGGGTTCAATAATGGCTCCCAGTTTGCAGTCATCTGCAGACTTTGTTAGCCAGAGTCCCTTAGTGTTGGCCTGTACTTCAGAGAAGTAGATGCCAAATAAGTGCGGTCCCAGGACTGAACCATGAGGTGCTCCACTTGTCACTTGTCTGGAGCTGGATTTGGAGTCGGTTACTTTTACAGTGTGAGTTCTGACAGTAAGCCAGTTGGCAACCCATCGAGTGATGTAGGGGTTAATGCCCAGCTTAGTAAGTTTATCTATGATTCCATAGTGGGGGATGGTGTCAAAGGCCCTGGTGAGGTCCAGATAGGCTGTGTGGATGACCTTACCCTTGTCCGTGGCTCTGGAGACTGAGTCGAAGAATTCAGTCAGGTTCAAGAGACAAGATCGGCCCTTCACGAACCCAAACTGTGTGAGGTCCAGTGTTTGAAGGTTGCCAATATCTTTGTTTATAAATTCCATAATAATATGCTCCATGGCCTTGCAGATCAGGCTCGTCAGACTGATGGGGCAGTAGTTTCCGGGATACAAGGTGGATCCCCCTTGTGGAGTGGTATAACTGTAACTCTGCGCCACTCAGTGGGCATGAAGCCTGAGGCTTCATTCCAAATAATCCATATTACATTCAATAAATTCTTATCTACCCTTCTCTCATATTCTTTCTTCTTAGTCTTACATAAACATATTCATATCTATATTGTCTATGTCATTATTATTCTCAAACATTTTCATCACACAATTTTTTCCAGAGTTTCACTGCTCTTTTATTTTTCAAAAAATGTCCTTTTGTTTCTTTTTCCCAACAAAATAAACACACTCTTTCAACTTTCTTTTTAAGTGGCATATTCCACATTACTGGTAATTTATTTATTACCAAATTACATAGAGAATCCTAAAACTCTACTGTCTTGGTGGACCACTTTTTTCTTACTTTAATTGCTTTAATCCCTTCTTCTGGTAAATGTTCCCATGGATTTAAATAATATTGTTCTGGCACATTATTCTACCATATCCTTTTATCTTTCTCTGTATCATGAGTTTTGATTTTCCATGTTAGTATTTTCTGATCATTTTAAATTTTTTATTATGTGCCCTTTTTCTATTTTCCTCATTGATATAACTTCCCAGAATTTGTTTATTTATTTTACATTTGTTTATCAGGAAAGTCCAGCTGGACAAAATGTCCTTATTCACAGGAGGCCTGGGGAGAAAAGCTCCAAGTCATAAAGTAGCACAGTAACAAAAGTAGTAATAAAGTACAACACAGCAATACAAGCAGTAGGTAACACTACAACATTGTAAATATAATACATTCAGAGTATTTGTGGTTACATTTAAAGTTACAAAAAGCAAAACAGAGACAATAGCTAAGTACACATAGATGTCTAGTTCAGCAGATGTAGTAATAATCATAACAATTTATAGGGAGTTAAATGCAGTCAGCACAAATGCTTATCAAAGTAGTCCTATACAATTAGACCAGAGGGGATTAGAAGGGAGAATAATGAGCAAAGTGGGGCAGGGGAGTGTCTTGTTCTGGGGAGCTGCACTAGGTCTTTGCAAGGTGGATTTTTATGAGCTTTTTAAACTGTACTGATGAGGGAGTGGTCACTAGTGAGTTTGGTAGGCTGTTCCAAATCTTGGAAGTGTAGTTGCAGAAAAGGGATTCACCTGCTGATTTTTTTGCTTCAGTGATGTGAAGCAGAAGTTAATTGTTAGAGTGGAGGGATCGGGAAGCAGAGTAGGAGTGAATGATATCTTTGAGAATTGGGGCGTTTTCAGGATGGTGGAGAATTTTATGAGCTAAGGTTAGTTGATTAAAGTGTAGCTGCTGGGGGAGTTCCAGCCATTCGAGCTGTTTGAGAGCTAAACAATGATGTGACTTGTAAGACGCATTAGTGGCAAGTTTGGATATTTTATTATAACAAGCTTCAAGTTTGGCAAGGTCTGTTTTGCGGAGGTTGGTTAGGATTGGGGAGGCATATAAGAGTGTTTATAGAAGGTGTGCCCTAGCAATTGTGACCTTTGTGCTATTTGTTTGGGCAGTTGGAGTGATTATGGTTTTATTGTCGGAGAATATGTGGAAGTTTACAGAGAGAGAGGTCTTCCTAGAGAGGCAGAAGAGCAGAAGTTTGTTTTATTGGGATTTAGTACAAGCTGGTAGCTGGCTAACCAGGTTTCTACAGACAAGGAGTCTTGGGTGATGGTCTGAAGGTCATTGAGGGAAGAGGCAGAGCAAATCAATATGGAGTCATCAGTGTATTGAATCACAGTGGCATGGGGAGCAGAGGAGTGAAGCTGATTGGTGAAGACAGAGAATAGGAGGGGTCCAAGGATGGAGCCCTGTGGGACCCCAAGGTGACTGAGAGGAGGTGTGAGAGGAATTGATGCCAGCAGGCAGCTTATTGATGGCCTGGTAAGTAGCTCTGAAACCAGTCAATAGCAGTTTAGCTGAGGTTAAGGGAGGAAAGGACACTAATGAGTTTGCTGTGGTTGACCATGTCAAAGGCCTTTAACAAGTCAAGGAATATGGCTGATACAAATTGGGAATTGTTTCTGTGATGGTTAACTTTGTATAGGACAGTAGGGCTGTTGTGGTACTATGTGCAGGACAAAAATTATGTTGGGTGTGGGATAGGAGATTGTGTGAGAGAAGATATTCCATGAGTTGGGTGTGTACAACTCCTTTAAGAATTTTAGATAGGGGTGAAAGTATACAATAGGGTGATAGTTAGTTCACAGGAGCTACCTCCTATGTGTAGTGGGAGAATGTGAGAGACCTTTCAGATAGGGGGGATATATGCTTCTGTTATTGATCTGTTTATGAGTATGGCTTGTGGGTAGGAGATTGCTTCTGCAGCAATTTGTAGATAATCTGCAGGGAGATTATCTGCAGCTAGGGTGGTAGGTTTGTAATGGATGGGACTGGATTTAACTTAAATTGGCTGGTGGAGTTTAGTGGGAGTATATTATAGTTTGATTTAGGGGGGTAAGATTGGACCTAGTCTGGTTATTCGCTAGAATTTGAATAAACTCAGTGAAGTAAGTATTAAACTGGGTAGCCACATTTGCATGGTTGTATAGTTGTTTTTGGAGTGGGAGTAGTAATTTTACTTGGTTGTAATAAGTTATTAACTGCAGCCCAGAACCTCTGTGGATTATTCTAATGTTAGGTTTGGATATTGTGGCAGTAATTGGATTTGTCAATTTTAATTAGTTTTTTTGCTTTATTACAAAGTGCAAGGAAAGTTTGTTTAGTAGTGCTGGTTTTGTTCTTATGGAACTGTAACCAGGCCTTATCTCTGGTTTTAAGGAGTATCGGTCTCTTTTGTTACCCAGGGTGCATAATTGGTTTTGACTCTAATGTTTCTAGGTGGTGCATGGGTGTTGAGTATATCAAGGAAGATATTGTTAAAGGAGAGTACTGCCTCATCCAAGGGCAGGTATTTGAGGTGCTCCCAATAACAGTTTTTTAGGGCAGAGATAAAGTTATTGGGATAGAATTCTTTATTGTTTCTAACTGTACAGAAGGAAGTTTGACGTGTTAGATGCATGCGTCTCTTAGTAGGAAAGTTGGGCAGTGGTCGCTCAAGTTGTCAGGGAGGCAACCTGAGTGGGATGCTAGATGGGGGGAGTTAATTAGAATCCATTCGAGTATGGATTGGCATGTAGACATCTTATCAGTCCTGGTGTGAGAAGTGAAGATGTGGGCAAAGCTGTTCAGGTTAATGTGTGTTGTTGGAGTTGGTGAGGAGCAAGGGAGCCAATCAATATTAAAGTCCCCCGTGAGGATGGTCTCTTGAGGGGGAAATGTGGAACACCATTGTAGCCGGTTTTTAAGTGTGGCAGTGCTGTTGCCTGGTGGGATGTAGCCACCTATAATTTTAAGATGTTTGTTGGTGTTAATGGTTAATTTAGCTATAATTAATTGAGCATTTGCAATATCTGGGATGGTGGAGTCAAGGAGCTCAAGTATTAGGTGGTCTTTATATAAGATAGCTACACCTCCTCCTTTTCTGTTTATTCTATCTTTATGTAACATATTGTAGCCTGGGGCAGTGATTTCATTACTACTGATATCTGGTTTTGGCAATGTTTCTGTTAAAGTAACTATATCAGGGGAATAGTGGGATAGCAGAGCATGTAGGTTGTGAGTTTTGCTAGCTATGCTTCTTACATTCATGTTGAGGAGGAGGAGGGATGATTTTTTTCTTTGGTGGAGAACAGCAAGGCTAAATGGAGTTGAGTTGGGTAGTGCATCATGGGATGGGGTGGGACCAGGATTGGGATGGATGTCCCCTGTGAGGGTTAATTGACTGGGTATGTGATGAAGGAGTTTGGAGAACTTGTATAGGAGCTTAATGGATCTAAGGGAGGTTGGCGATTTAGTTAGTTGAGGTAGGAATTTGAGTGTGTGATAGTCTGTATTAGTGGTGTGGAAGAGGGTAGGAGCTATAAGGAATTATTGAGAGTTATGTGGTTTTAGATATGTGGAGGTATGCCATGGTGGGGGAATAGTGTATTGAAGAGGACTATCATATGAGGAGAGGTTGTATAACAGGAGTAGCAGAGAACTGGAAGTAAAATGGAGTAGAGTACTTTTTAAAGCTGGCATGCTGAAGAGGGTTTTAAATGTGTAGTTGTTAGTCATTAAGTGATATGGGTATAGTGCTATATGTGATCTGGGTTAATGTGAAGGAGAGGGGAAGTGACCAACTTGTTTTGGCAGTGTGGTGAGGTTTGATTGGGTTGCTTGTTGGTGTGGTTATGGTTAAATTTAAATTTACGTGTAGTGGGAGTGGGTGGGAATTGGGGGTAGGGTAGAGGACTAGAGTGATCCCAAGCATAGCAAAGGTCAATGGAGCGGGTTGAAACCATGAGGCAGGCAGTGAAGTTAAGAAAAAACTATCAGCCACATGTTATTTAGACAAATAAGTGTGATTAAATTAGTAAGCCTGTCCATTCGTGACTTTAACATATATTATCTTAATTAGGACTGAGTAGGATTTTAAAATAAAAACTATTTAAAGATCAGGTGGAAAGTTTGAAGTAATCTATGAATAAAGACCAGTTTCTGGAATGGAGGGTGTAGGCAACTAGTGTCCAGCAAGTGTGCATGCTGCTAAGAGTCAGGACTGTGATATACCACTAACAGTTACATTTTTAAGTATAGCAGAAACATACACTGCTGCAGAAATAACTTTAGCAGTTTCTGTTGTTTGCTCATAAATGGTAAGGTGTTGGGTGGACTTCCTTGTTTGTTTGAAACCTCATTGTGGGAATGCTCAGCTCACAGTGATAGGAACTGAAAAGGGAGAAAGAGAGAGACATTACTAGGTGAACATAGGTGTAGGTAGAGATCTTATATGGAATGACAGAAGGTGGTTGAGAGTTAAATGATGGGAAATAGAAAATATGAGTTAAGTGCTAGTCTACTAATAGAGACATAGGTGTGCAGTAAGTATGGGATAAACTATGAAGGACCACAAATAAATAGCTTTAGACTAGTAACCATCAATATCTTGCTGTATAAAACCTTAAAGCACTGCAGAAGTTAAGACAATTATATAGATGCAACCACTGGCATTTCTGAGCAATTATATCATTAAAGCTGTAGCAATCATTAAAGTACTGCAGAAGTTAAAACAATTATACAGATGTAACCACCGGCACTTCTGACCAATTATTTCAATAAAACAGAACAACAATGAGTAAATTATACCTAGTGGTTGTAAACCACTGTTTTTTGACCAGTACATTCAACAAACAACATTCTATCCTAATTGATCTAACTAGTGGTTGTTTTAAACCACTGTTTTTGTACTCAGTATTCAACAAAACCTTTTTGGTTGGGGCAATACAGACCTGCCTGAAATGGTCCAGAATGGTACAACAGTCACTGGCACTCCACAGACATTGTTCTGCATACCACAGGACATGTTCCATGCATACATCCCCCCAACCAACAGGGAACATATCCATCCCACCAGAGTGTATCCTCCCAAACATGCTCATATGGCCTGGGGTGATCCCATTATCTCTACATGGCGCTTGATGACACGCCAGCAATGGGCACCGATGGTTTCCTCTGGCTGTAAAAGTGCTACCCATCCTCTTTTGAGGCCCTCGCCCACACATGCTACGCTTTCACTGTGTCATGTTAGCCTTTACTTCATGGGCTATAAGTCCCCAATGGATGCCATATGGCATCTGTGGTCCCACTATGCCAGGGTAGTGCGCTCCTATGGACTGGTCTAACAGCCACACCCCTATACGCTTTGACAAGTGCTGTCTGCAAAGCTGTGTGGAGGTCCATACAGGTGGTCATGGTTACAGATATGCTAAAAAAGTACAGCCAATACCGAACATACCCACAACTACATAGTCAAGGGCGTATGATCCTGCCTCCCAAACCTGCTCGTCCAGTCTCCGGGAGTGCGTTCGCCACCAAGGCGATTGATGGGGATATGTGGGCTTTGCACACAGTACCATGACCTGGTGGGAGTTGCAACAGAGCACACTACACATGGGACCCCATAAGCTACGCCAGCATACATATGTGGGGACATATGTCACCCGGATGCTTCTCACACAGGTTGGAGGTCACACTACACAGGGTTGGTGCTGAAGGTGCTTTGTCACACTCATATCTGGACCCAGTGGAGGGCCACAGGGCTCACTCCTGTGCACCCTGCCAGATGGCATCCTGGACCTTCCAATGTGCATGCAATCATAGGGATTGTAGCAGACAAGGTATGCAGATGACCTCACGCGACCGCCAACATACTCCAGCACCCCATGTTACACGCATATCCACCTAGGGCCACTGCGGTAGACATGGCTGACTGGTGCCAGAGCCATGGCCTGCTACCAAATGCCAGAGAAGCTGCAGCCCTACCCAGTGTGAAGAACATGTTCGTCCCCAATGTCACATGTAGGTGGTACGCCATTAAAGATGGTGGACATGTTCAGGGTAATGGCTACCACACCTGTTGGCAACCTCTGTCAACACACACAATGGCAATGTGGGTGTGAAGACATTCCATTGTGGCCTCCTGGTCTGGATGGAATGGCAACCACATCAGGTGTTCATTGTACCCCTGTACATTATCACACACCAGTGCAATGACCGCGCATAATGGCACATGTGGCCTGTAGCTAACCTGACGCCTGCAGCACTCGGAAGGACCGCAAACGCTTCACAAGACGGGATGACGCTGTTAGGACATGTGTCACAAGGTGCACGGCCAAGGGGACACTGGCTGTGGATCTGCACAGCACAGCTGTTCGGGTGATCCGTGCCCCACATACACGGCCCTGTCTGACCTGGGTGACATGGGCACATGCGACGTCCCAGGCCCCATGCGAACACGGGCACAGAAGCGACTGTGAGACACCGCAACCCAAAGATGAGTGGGAGGTGCTGGGGAATAGGTAACGGCCAGACACACACTACAACACGGGGAGGAGTGCCAGGCCATGTGAAGGAACGGCCCTGACTGCCTTTGTCCAGGACTGCTACTGACGCGTGGATGTGTGACTATAGTTATGCGCCAGTCAACCTCTGTGTGTCACTGCTAGACCAGGGACTGGGACTGATGGATATGGCATCACCATCCTGAGGGGTGTTAGATGCCACACACAGTCATGCTAGGTCCACATGTCGTAGGGCACATATCCTGTCACGCCCATGTGTGCCTATGTACCGATGTAGGGGTCCCTGCCGGACGTGGGTCACTGTGCTATGCTGATTCTGCCAGACACGCCTGCGGCTACCCCACGACTACACGCGGGGAACTAATTACAGTGCTCCCAGTAGGCACTGCAAGTACACCATCAGTATCATACGGGTTAACTGCACCGACATGGTGCTACACATGTAACCACCACACATACTGTGTACACATATCAATGAATGCTGCACCTGTCCTGCATGGTATGTCTGCTGCATGATGTCCGTGCACAACACACATCACATACACACCTGTCACCAGCCATACACACACACCACAACATACACAGCACGCATCATGCGGACACAGGTATCACATACACCTCTCACTATGGTGACCACCCTGTGCATCATAATACGTCAGCTTAACCGCATTGATGGTGCGGGCTCACAGTTATGCGGCAGAGACTTAATCATTTGCACAGGGTGATATGTGCCACAGGCATGGGCTGTACCAATGGATGACATCATGTGTGTGTGTAAGGGCCAGTGCATTGAGTGGGCATGACTATGTAGATTGCATGTGGGTGTGGTGGAGCCCTACAGTTGTGTCTGCTGTGTGTGGGTGTGTGTGTACACAGTTCAGTCATCTGTGATGCCTACACGGGTATGCTTGGCAGCCCCTGACTGTACAGTGCAGGTGTTACGCTCACTGTGTCTGCCGGGCGTGAAGTGACCCGCCTGCCTGGGGTCGCACGGGCACGCACCGGGTGGAGGTACAGACTGTCCACTCTCCGCGTCACATGTCCGCTGGACACGCGCTCCACGACGGGGCCGCCCAGGCCACGCCCACGCGGCCTGCTCTGTCCCAGGTGGATGGTGTGGTAGCAGCTGCAGTGCTACTGCTACCATCACTGTCTGTGTGGGCATTGGGAGGTGGCACGCACACGCTGACCTGCAGCAGGTGGTGTTGCTGGCACACGCCCACGCGCCCTATGCCCTCACCCCTACCTGGTGTTCCTGCACGGACTGCGCGACGCCAAGGATGGCCAAGCCTCGGTCGATGAGACCAGCCATATCGCCCAATCTCCTATCCAGAACATCGGCAAGATGCTGTTGTGCATTCGCCAATGCCTGGATGCTGTCATTTAGGGTACGGATTGCAGACCCTGCAGCCTCTGCCCTCCTGGTTCTGCTGCCGCACGCCTCGCGCCGCCATTACAGTCTGGAACTTGGGTCAGGTTATACCAGCTGCTGCACCCTGGACGGCAGGTGTATGTCTAGCGGAGCTCCCCCAACGGGCAGCACCTGCCACATGCCTGCGTGGCACTGCAGCAGTCCTTACACTGGCAACATCGTAGGTCCCCACACCTTCTGCAGCCACCACATTCCCTGCTCGGGGACAACAGACGCTGACTGACCGTCATCTATGGGCAACGTGTTGGGGTATGTGTCGCATCTGAACTGTGTGCAGGGATGAAAGGGACGTATGTGTGATGTTCTCCAGTGGCACAGTCTCTGCCTGTGACGACTCTGCCTGTGCCTCATGCACATGCTCATCACCACTAGTATCTGTGGGGACACTAGCATCAGATTGACCGCAGGAGGGTAACGCACCTACAGCACCTGTCAATACAAAGACATACCATAGGGTTACAGTACAGACACACACACACACACACACACACACACACACACACACACACACACACACACACACACACACACACACACACACACACACACACACACACACACACACACACACACAGCATGCATGTGATTATGCAGGTAGCATGCAGCATTCACACAACACAGACCAGTGAATGCAGACCAGACATTCTTAGTGGCAGTATGTACACCGCCCTGGTGGGGACAGTACAACAGGCAGGTGTCATTTAGTAGGCATGCAGTACACACATTCATGGTAGTTTGCATGCATCAGCGTGATACACCGCGTGGCCGCGGGCAAGTTGGGAGTACACATGGCTGGCAACAGTATGTAATGTACACCGCAAAACATGTGCGGTATCATGTGGACGCAGGAAGATGGCGTGTCCCACCGCATGCACCACATCATGATGGCTGTCATGGTGCAGTGTTATGTGTACAGTGTACAGATACAATGTATGTGTAACAGTGATGTCTGTGTAGGTAGCTTTGCTGTGAGCTGTGTGCATAGCTGTACGGTCTGTGGTGCGGGCTCTGTGCCAGTGCACAGTAGCAGGACACAGCTATGTGTTCAGCGACGCGTGACCTGGACGCATTACATTGCCATGTCTGTAAGCCAGTTCAGCTGCTCAGCAGCACATATATGGTGGACATTGGAGGCACCTGTAGTAGCTGTGGAGAGGAATGTCATGTCACTGGTGTACTACATCAGATGTCCAGCTGGTCCACTACATTGATGAACCCACTATGTGTGTACAGGGTGCAATGGTGAGTACCCACTGTGGATGTGCTGTGTGGCAACATGCCTGTAGGTATCAACCATGGCCTTGTCTGTCTGACTCATTGACAATTGTGTGTGGTAGACATTGTGCACACGGCCCTGTGGTGGCCCATGTGACATACACCCATACTAGTGTGACGCGTCACATTCTCTACGGATATGCTGACAGTGTGTATGTCTGCTATGTTGTGCATAGGTCATATCATGGTGTGACAATGCTGCAGCCAGACATCCACGTGCATGAGACATGGCATGCAACATGTCACAACGCACCCGATGCAGGGGCATGGGTCACATTGGTAACACCTGTGCTCTGGCCAGATCACAGCTCACTCTGTGGTACTGTGTCCATACTGCACTGGCATACCAATGCATACTACACATGCAGCCATTGTGTAACACCTACACCATTGTATGCATAGCTGAATGCACGTAACACACCAATTGGTTGTGTGGTGTCATACCACTCTACGGTAACGGGTGTATCTACTGTACATGGGTGGTGTGTATGTCGGGTGGTGCGAGCTGTATACCGTGACGGGCACACACAGGTGAGCATGTCATGCCTAGACACATGGGGAATATCAATACAGCAGAACATGCGTTTGACTGGCAACAGACTTACCTGCAACAGACCCTTGGCCTTGGGCCACGCCAGACGCACCTGTAAAGGCATTACACAAAGGTATACAGATTAGCCATTACTATCTCCACGGTCAGCACTGTGCATGACACATCATGCATGTGTGTGGTTGCATGTGCTATGCACATGTCTGCTAACACAACATAGCATACAATGGTTTGCATCTTGTGTGGCCATATACCTGGCATGTATTGCTATATCATGTGTTGTACTATGACACCCACACCCACGCCGCCTATCATACAAACATGCAACACTGATTTACCATGCAGCTCCAGGCTCATAGCTCGGGAGACACCCACCTCCACGATGGACGAGGTGTTTCTGCGCGGTTGTTCCGCGGGTGTCCCCAGATTCAGCCAGGAGCTCCTCCAGCTGTGAGTGGGGCTGTGTTGGTGGCCCACCACCTGTCCCACGTTGTTGCCTGGCGATTGCAGCGCACGCCGTCTTGCATGCCGGATCAGGTCTGTGCAGTGCCTGCGGATTTGTTGGTAGCTGCGGTTGGTTCCGCCCACGCTGTTCACCCTCCTGCACAACTCCTCCCACATCTCCTGCCGCTCTTGTGCCTGCTGTGGCACATGGCTAAACAGGGCGCTGTAGTTACCTGGAGGTATGGTATGATGACCTCCTCCTCCTGTCGGCTAAATGGTGGAAGCCAAGAACGTGGCATTATCTGGAAGACATAATGATGGTGGCAGGTCACATTCACACTGCTGTGCTGGCATACTGTTGGAAATGCATTGCTATGACATGTACGACATCTGCACAGTGATCTGTGAAGGGCATCGTGGCGGTGACACAGCCAATGTTGTGGCTTCACACCATTGAGCACTGGGTGTCACATCATATCTGTGTGCCACCCCATCACACTGTGCACGCACCATGTAGATGTTAGCCTGCCATGGACATGTGTACCTGGCTGCACCTATGTCCATATCAGTTGGCATATGTCCCCATGTGACGTCTGTGCTACTGTTCACCTGTACACTGTGTATATGTCAGTACACATCACGTCTGTGTCCATTGTGAACGTCAGCAGCGGCACTGTACACATACATGGACACCTGCACATGCATGTGTTGTGCCATGTACTTCCACACAGCACTGTACCGGTGCTGGACAACTTGCCCCAGCTCACCTGTGTTACGTATGTGATAGACATGGAGCAATGTGTAACCATGACACATTGGCAGGAAAGGCCATGCATAGCGTGTACACGCACACATTGTGCAGAGCATCACACAGCACCTGTAACATGACAGGGTGCATCGCCACCACATTACTACTGTGTATGGTTGATAGTGAGAGTGCCTTTGTCCATTGCACCATGTGGGACCGTGATAGCTCATGCAGCCTTGCTGGTCATCTCTGCATGATATGGCAGGGTATGCCACATACATGGCAATGGGTGTGACCCACTCAGGGGCTGACGGTATTGGCAGGGTGGCTGTCCATTGCTTTTTGTCATAGCTGTGTGAAAATGGACATTCCACATGTTTATCACCATGGTGTGGACACTGTCCTCCAGCGAGGTATGCTGTACGCTGCTTGCTGAGGGTGTGTGTGGTGCATGCAGGTATCACACATCCATGCATACACTGTAGCCCTGGCAGGTGCTATGTGCTGGGATGTTGATCGACACAGTGCTGTATGTGTACACACACCGCTATCCCATGCACATGGATATCTGCCTGAACTGATGTGGGTAACACATATGTGTACATACATTGCCCGCTGCCACCCACATGTCTGCTGCTGCACTACACACCGCCATCCCTCCCTGTGTGAATGTGGTGTTGGCCTCAGCAGAGGTATCCGTGTATGGGGACATGGATGTTCACATAGCAGGCCCACTGATGGTATCGTCGATCTGACCATACACATATGATGCACCCTCACACATACGACTCCATTCATATTGTTGTTCACAATGGTGACACGGCTATATTGCTATGCCGGAGCCATTCACAGACATACATACACAGAGGCATGCACGCCCATCTGTGTCATTGGCCGGACTATTGGTGTGGTTTGGCACCTAACGTGTTTGACTGCAGGTGGCGCAGACCTACTGTGCACATGTCTACATGGTAGGCCTGTTCTACGGTAGGCATCTGTGATGTGCTGTGCACATCTCATACCTGCACATTTGCTTGTTGTCCATCGGTCCACAGGCCAGTGGTGGGACATACAGGGATGTTGCGGAACATATGTACATGCGACCCTGTACAACTGTGACGCTAGCCTCTCAGATGCTCATGTGTCATGGACGTGAACACCGTACACACACATGTGGTTGTGGGCCGCCGTCCATACCCATCTCCACCTGTGGGTTGCTATCATCCCACACACTCCTTGTACTGTATGTTCAGGCTATGCAGCTATGTGGGGCTTGTGTGCATACAATACGATACTATGTGCCTTTGCACCCATCACAGACATTGTCACACAGGTACACCGGCAGCCATACACATCGCAGATTGTTGTCAGCATGTCACATGTGGTACACACCTAACACATCTCCTGCGGGACATGGTACTCTGTATGGGCATGTCCAGTAGTGACATACCACAGCTACCCCTACATGACGGCTATGCAGGACATGTCTGTGTACATCTACTGTGACATATACACAAGCAATGCCCCTACCGACATCACATGGTACTACCTGTGGAGTATGTGTGTCTGCATCCATGCTATGGCCATAGATGACAATTGTACATCTATATGTGCAACATACCTCAGTGGGGTTGTCATGAGCACATGTTCCATGTGTCAATGCATTGTTTGTGTCTGTTGGGCAGTCATTGTTGTGCATGGTTTACATGGCTGACATAGTGTACTGTGTCTGATTCCAGGTACTTCATTGGGCTACCAGCATTGTACATTTCTACAGCACATTCCAGCCATCATGTAGCCAGCTTAGATGACAGTGGGAGGTGTTCCGCCATGTGCACATATGTCACACGGTGCAAGGGTGACTGACACACATTGTCGGGACTGGGTTCTGACTGCTGTGGATGTGTGTACCGGTGTTGACAACCATGACTGCACCAGATGGTGTCTTCTGGATGTGTGACATTCACAACAAACACCCACATTCACATAGCAGCACATCGCCCACGACAATTGACATTCCTGCCTGAACACTGTGTACGGTATGTTTGTATGACCACTGCATATATCACTGGTGGCCACCAGCATGGCTGCCTACAACAGCAGTGTGTATCCTGTGCAAACATGGGTTACACCAGTCACACCACACCTGTGCCAGCTGGCCCTGTAGTGGGTGACAGTGCAGTTCCATTCATCATGTAACAGTATACATCATGCACCAGTATGTTGCAGACATGTGAACGGCTGTGCTACTCAACATATGCACACATGACACATCACCTGGTACACCGTGTCTGCCTTGCCACCTGCTATTGTGACCACCCTGTGATGACATTGTACGCCCGACCTGCCCGTGGAAATGTGATGGCTCAATGGTGAATTAACCGGCGTCCAGGTGTGTGTCTAGCCAGGTGTCCAGTAGCCACTGGTCTGCATGCAGGGATAGTCTACATTGGCCTACTCTGTCACTGGGACTGTTGACTATGGTCATACTGTTGTTATGCAGGCATGTGCTGTTTGTCCAGTCTGATAGTCGTGTTGAACCACACTACCGTGGCACACATGACGTGTGGACATCTGGCTAAGGTGTGCAGCCCACATGTACATCTTCTCATGCTATGCTGCCTGTGCAGCGGTGTCACATGTCTGCCTCTGGCAGGGCTGTCACAGGTAGGCACAGCATGCAGTGATGTGTGACAATGCTTACACCCTCCACTGTGCTGTACAGTAGCACTGCACACACAGTACAGCACACATGTCATTTATCTACGGTGCCTGGGACATGCCTCCATGCCCTACACGGCACACCTGCCAGTCCAGATTGTACACAGATCATACCTCCCAGTCACATACCTGGACTGCAACACACACAGGTGGGTGGTTCCCACACCACACCGTGATTTACACACATACTGTATTTTCCCATGACACATTGCATCATAGGTAGTCCATGTTCAGATACCCATGTTTGTGGCCAGTACACACATTGTGACACGCGACAGTGCAGACACTGTACACCACAGGTTACATGCCAGTCGGGTTGGCATGCTGTACATTGCACCTGGGACAGTTGCTACTGCTATGTATTGCCGGCAACAGGACCTTCCCTAGTATGGACTCCCACGCATCACACATGCTTGGCCATGCAGTACGCATAGCTGGGTGACACATTACACGACACATACCATACCTGCAATACCCTCAGCATGCACCAAACCTCCATGTGTCTGTATGCTAGGCCTACACACCTCCCCCTCTGTTTGCTGAACATCCATGCTTACCATCCCTGCTAGCCACACCCTAAGCACACAACCATAGCAGCATGCATGGTACATACACACTACAGCCGGTATTACTGACATCCACTGACAGAGGTAGTTGAGGGCATGGCACCCCGTCCGATGGACAGTCTATGTGCCTATGCCAACAGTGATCACAGTGCACTTCTACTACATTTACACACTGGTAGGGACCATGCTATTCCACACTGAGACATGGTGGTGCTGGCACTTTCACAGATGCCACAGTGGTATTCCTGTTCCATGCACACGTGCTGTATGGGCACATGTGCAGGCTGTTGCACGGTAGTTTTGTTCACCTGTGTGTTGTGTGTCACTTGACAGTCATGGTGTGTCCTGCTGGTGCATGACATACTCCACAGCTAGCTACCTACACATGACTGCCAGACATTGCAGTGTGGGCCCTCACGCAGTGTGGTGGTATGTCTCTGCTGTTTGACTACATCCACATTCAATGCAGCATACCACGGTCATGCAGGCATTGACGACACAGATGTTGCTGGCATCCTGCCTGCCAATGGGGTACCTACCAACAATACACACTCTCACTCACTACAGGGTTCCAATCCTTGGCTGGACATTGTATTAACCCTGTGGACACATACATAGTACTGTCATGCACATGTTATGTCTGGGAACACAGTCCCAATGTCACCTCCAACCGCCGTAGTTGTTGTATCCCGCCAACCTGGCTGTTACATGTCTCTGCAGCAGCACACGTCAGTGACTGCTAGCCCATTCATGTCGTTGTGCACCCTGACCACCACACTACCACATCTATCACACTACACATGGATGGTACTGCATTGCACGTATGGGGCTGCATCTCTACACCCATGACTGGGCCATTCAGTATGGCACTGGGCCACATCTTGACATACATGCTTCACACACTCAATGACTACCTGCATGCCTTTCCTGGCACCCTTGTTGGGCTTCTGTGCGCCACAGCACACCACATCCCATGCTGGCCACCTGTCATATTATTGCATGGGTGGTTGGGGTGCTACAGAGGGTATCACATCAGACATGATCCGCTCTTTGCCCTTCAGCACCATTCCACTTTATGCTATTGAAAGTGTACACATCCAGCATCACATCGTACCGTATGTTTCGGCATGTTACGCCATGTGCCTTCTGTACAGTTCACACAGTGGTGCAGGCATATCATGCTGACTACAACATTTCAGGGACGTGTGGCATTGCACGTTCCTCAGACATGTGGCCCCTCATGCTCAATATTTGCATATGTACACTACCTGCTGTCACACAGTACTGTACATGCCTACATGTACCACTTCTACATACCTGGCAGCATTCTAGCTCATCCTGCTCATGTTGCTGACACCCATACAGGTGTCAGTGTGGCAGATATATCATGTAGATATCATTGCATCAGTTACATCACACATAGTGCATACACATCACATTTGCATACTGACAGTCATGCGGTGTGTATCACATGGATACTGTCCGTATACAGGCATATCACGTTGTACATGGTTGATGTACACACACATGGCCCACATGGTGCTGTGGTTGCCATATTACACCATAAGCGTGGGTACACATGTGCAGGACTACACATTTCTGGACCGTATGTCTAGCTGATACCTTGGGTGCCCTTGTACCTGTGCCATACACACATGTACACGCAGGCCGTGTTACAATGACACATGTGTGGTGTACCTTACACAATGGATACAACGTTACATGTCTCAGTATAGTCATGCTGTGCTCTCTACCCAGCTCAGACAGTTGACATATGCAAATGACAGTCATGTAACACATCTGTGCTCACCTGCATGCCACTAACACAGCCGTGTAATGTACTCTGCCATGGGCCATGTTCTCCACAGTACTGATGCATGTAGTACTCCTACATGGCGTTTGCTGTGGGCACGGCGTGACTAGTAGTCCTGCATGTGTGCGCACATGCCACATTGCTCAGCCCGGCGTCTGTGTGACATCCACAGACTGGACACACACCATGCTGTGGGACATAGGTCCTGTGCACATCCCACAGGGGCACACTGTGTCACTGGTCGTGTGATAGCTGCCTTGCTGGTGGGTGACACACACCCATGGTACCACCACAGCGGACGTATTGTATAGACATGACAGTTGACATCCAGTTCTGCCGTTCAGTGGACACTACCATGGGGGGGGGTGTCAGTACTGTGTACATTGCACATGTGTTTACACACGGCCCTGCTGGACATCATTGTGGCACACATTGCACCTGCTATGGAACGTTTGGACATGGTCACTTGCTGTTACCTCCATTTTGGGTACCTATTCTGCTACTACATTGTCCCATATGTGCAGGCCATACATATCTTGTGTATGTATATAACATTAGCCCATCGCTCCATCATGCATGCTATGCCTGTGATACTGTCTATGATTTGTGAACATATCCATCATGCCAGCTTTGCATTACACATAATTGACATAGTCGCCCTACTGCGTGGGATAGGTGCACGTCGTGCGCACATTCCGTATGACATCGACGGTATATGCCCATGCACATGTGTGCTGTGACACTATACATAAATGTCCTATCCCCTGCTGTGGCACTTCAGTGTTGGATATCCACTGCCAACATCGGCGTGGGTGGTGGCATTGTTCTGTGTTTGCAACCTCTATGGCAGACCTGGGGTAGGGTTACCACCTGTGCCTCTTTGCAAGGGACAGTCCCTCCTTGGGCAGTTGTGTCCTGACAAATGTATCACAAATGGCAAATGTCCTGAGATTGTGGGACATCACTATATCCCATTCTTATGTAAGAGTTGCATAACATACTTATTTATGTATGTACATTCCTAACTGTTACAAGACACACAATAAGCAACTGACCTGCTACAAGACTACACATTTCATTATGCAAAAGAGTAGAGTTCTAACCTTTGTACTGACCATGGGTATGTGTCCACCTGTAACATCTGAAGTGTGTCCCGATTTCCCACTTTGGCCTTTTGAAAGGGTGGCAAGCCGGCTCGGGGTTATCGCGGGTGTTTACATGTTGTCCCACTGCTGTGCACACGTTGTCCACAGTTGTTGGTATGCTGCGCGTTTTAGCATTACATATCCAACCTTCGCCTCTCTCTGCCTGATGGACAGGTATCTTTACCTACACACACCGTTCACATACTGTACAGATTCGTCATACGTATCGTGCGTTACACACCAGTACATGTCGTGGGTTCGACATACCTTTCCGGCCTTTTGTTTTGATTTCGTCTCTATTCCCCTTTTCCTCTTTGTGTACTTTGTGTGCGTTCGGTATGAACATACGGTTTGAATATCCAGGGGGTCTTCCTTATATTCGTCGTCGCCTGATGCATGTGGGTTAATCAGGCCAATAGCTGTTCCTCGGTGTGTACTTATGCGCATATCAGCGGTGATCCCCCTTCCTTTCGCTCGTTCTGGCGTCGGCACTAGGCCATGGTTCTTTCCTCGTGTGGCCGTTGGTTATTTGCAATACCTTCGTGAGGATGGTATGTATTGTATCATGTTTGTGTGACTGCATCCGCTATGTGTGTTGTCGGGTACATTTCGCTGTGGTGTTAGCCGTGGATTGTGTGTGTTGGGTATGGTATTGTGTTCGACATGTGGGTCCCGTGTCCTGGCGGCGTCTGTCGATGGCGTTGTGCATTCAAATGTGTTACCTGGCTGTTATTTTCCTGTACATAGCGAATGCATGGATGCATGAGCCGCTGCTAGTGTTTCCCAGGAGCTTGTTGTGGGTATGCCGCTGTCATTCACTGCCTGTATGTGTTTGCTACTGTTTTAGCTGTTATCCCTTTGATATGTGCAATGGGGTATATCTGCGGATGTGGGTGACGGCGACGGTGTGTGAGTCTTGCATTTATACATACCAGATATGCTTGTGTGTGTGCTCCATCCGTGCTTGAGGAGCTGCGGGTTACCTGTGTGTTGTTCCGGGAATGTTTGTTTTGTTGATGTCGTCTGCTGTCGGTATCGCCTGCATGTGTGCTTCCTGCACGTATTCCTCCTTCACATCGGTTATATATCTGCGGATGTTCGTCCGTGCCTACCATCCATTGGCATTTTGTCGCTGATAGTTACGGTGATTGTGGTCCTATACTTGGGGCGGACTGTATGCTACCGGTAGCCTCCTATTCGTGTGCCGCTTGCTTACGCCACGGTCGTGGAACACACCGCGGTATTTACCGGACCGTGACTGTTCACGATCGGTGCCGGGATGCCACATTCGTATTTTCGCCGTACATGCCTGATGCTGTGTAACGTTGCCGACGGACCGTGTGGTGTGGACGTTATGGCCGCCATACCTACGGTCGTGGTTTGTACATGCGTCCTTTGCATCTCCTGTTTGCTATGGCCCTGTGGTACACTTTGGGACATTTGCGCTTTGCATCATTTTACGTCGCCACGTGCATAGCCACTGAGGAGATGTCGGTACTACTTTGTGGGTACTGCTGTACATACGCCTATGGTTCCTGTACTGTATGCCTACGCCTATTATTACACTCCAGCTGTGACATGTCACCTTCATACACAGTTTACACTGGCACACACATTACACACACACAGCGGAACACACGACAACCTCACCTCACACATACACATATTGCCGCCATGGCTGTCAACCTTCTATTGCCGGAGTGGCGAACACACACAGTAGTAATGTGAAACACATGGGCATAATGTGGAACACATAGTAATGGCATAGTGACAACTTCAGCTAAGTAGGTCATAGGTTGATTATGATATGTTGATTTACTTACAGTGAAGAACCTTTACTAACTTACTATGAGTACATTCTATTTACCAGGATGTCATTTATATACATTCCTAACAATGGTTGTTTGAGAGACATTTTCAATGTGGAACTTGGAGGAACTACGAGGAACATGCACTGTTTTACACCCCAGATGAGGTACGTTCCTCATAATGTCGTACACTTCACTGGTATGCTTTCCGCTTTCACACCGACGGTTGGACACAATACCTACGTTGGCCGCATCGCCGGTGGCGGCGTGTATCTCCGCACTCATGTCCTATGGATATGACACGCACATATGTAGGGTTGCCACCTTTTCAAATGGCCAAGGTGGGACATTTTTAGTACGTCAGGTTTTGCATGCCAACACATACCCACGGCCAGTACAGAGGACAGCGATTCACTTTTTTGACGGAATACAAAGCTGTAGCATTACAGTTGCTTATTCTGTTTATTATCATATTTAGATGTTTCTTCTACAAAATAACTGTTTTCTGCAACTAATAGAGTAATTATGGGAAATGGTTTTGTCCTACAATCTCAGGACATTTGCCATTTTGTCATTGCTTTGCAGGACACAACTGCCCAAAGGTGGACTGTCCCTCACAACGTGGGACAGGTGGTGACCCTACACATATCCCGTTACTGTACCGTGGACCGGTGACCATCCCGACACGCGGATATGTATTGCTGCAGGTTAACATTTCCATGGCTGGCGTTACCTGCCCTGCCCACCCTCCAGGATGATCGGGTTGTCGGTCACTATGTTTAATATGTGGTGATTTCGCCTTACTTATCTGTGACCTTGCATCCCTGGGTTCCATATTACCCTGTTGTCCTTTCTATCTGTGTATGCGTACATATATTTCTACATGTGTATTGATATGTATTTCGGTATCTGTGTATGCAAATGCGTACATGTGTGGCCGACTTGCCCCGATAGTGGCAGCATATGGCTACGCCGTGTGCTGTTGAACCGGCGTGCGTTGAGGTGTTGGCGTTCCATGCTCTGCTGACTATTGGGTGTGCAGTGTTTGGCGGTGCCTTTGTTGGAGTCACACATACGTCCGCATACGGTACACATTACGGGCGGACATGTTTGTGTGGCGTCCATTTTACTGTGTGTGCAGGTCAGGAGGTGTCAGTCCATGGGGCCTACACTGTCAAAGTATGTGCTATCGTTCCTTCTTTGCCAGGGCGTAGGCATATTGGGTGCCTCTGTCTACCTACTGGGGCTGGCTCAGTGTGTCCGTGGCGCACGCCCTGTGCCTGTGCTTGCCCTGGCAGTTGTGGCGGGCTTGGTGGCCCTCCGGCATTATGTCCCTGCAGCAGCTGTTTCCGCAGAATCATATTGTGTAACATACAACATACTATGAATATGTGGGCACTTGTGCCTGGAGAGTACTGCAAGGCTCCACCGGATGTATCCAAGCACCGGAACCGTGATTTCAACATCCCGAACACACGCTCTATGATTATTCTCGTTTGTGCGTGTGCCTCATTATGGCGTTCTTGCATGTGTGTGTGTGCATTTCTGATGGGTGTCATCAACCACGGCTCCAGTGCGTAGCCAGCATCCCCACAAGGTGACCTTGTGTGATGTCCCCACTGGCGAATACCTGATACAGCTGTGAGGCATGCCAGATATGGGAGTCGTGGTAGCTTCCAGGTCTGCCAGCACACACATCCATGATAATGCCCTGCGCATTGCACACGACCTGGCAATTGATGGAGGGGTATCCCTTGCGGTTTATGTAGCGTCTACCCTGCTCCCAGGTGGTGACTTGATTTCTATGTGCGTACAGTCTATCGCACCCAGGACCTCCGGTATTGTGCCACACGGTGGAAGCGGCGCATATTGCTAGCCAACTCCTCCTGAGATGTGGGGAACTTTATGTGCTCATGGGCATGTGGTAACATGGCATCCAGGAACTGGTGTAGTACCCTGGATGCTGATGCCTGTGAGATGCCCATTATGTCCCGGTGGGCCTTTGAAAGGTACCTGTAGCCAGTATTCGCAAGCTCACACATACCTTTGTGTCCACTGGGATGGGCTCCCTCTGTTGTCTCTTGTTCTCAGGCGGCCGGCACAGCTCCACTATTTGCTGTAACGTGTCCCTGTCCACCCTGTAGCGCTCTACTATCTCCAGGTCTCGCAGCCCCTGGTAGGTCACCCTTGGTCTGAACACTCTCCTTCTCCTGTGAGGCCTACGGTAGTTGTCGGCACCACCCTCCGCAACTCCGTCTGTCTCTGCCACATACCTATGCATCACGGCCACGGCGGCACCCAGCATATACATGTTAAAAGTTCCCCGTCTGTTTACACCCTACGGTGCGGCGTTTGGGAAATCGGCTGTGTGTTGTGCGCATTCACATTTATTACTGTTGTGCTGTATACCCGGTGATGTCATTGGGTGTGTCTGTGCGGCCCTATCCATGGATTATTTCCGTGGTTTTACGCTTGCAGCTGCAACGGTACTGCCTGTAGTGTAACATTGCAGTTGCCTGCATTGCCTTCGCCTGGCATCTTACATTACTGCATCCTGCACGCACATGGCATATGATGCATTTTCTCTGCGGCCGCAGTTATGCTACATCTGTACTTGGCTGTGCTATTTCGGTTCTTTGCTCTTTGCATTTCTACTACATCCCCTATTATCTTTGCTCTCATATGCCTCCCCTTTCCCGTTCTGCAGGAGTCTGCATGCAGACTTATCAGCTGCCGGCGTTTGCCCTTCCTGCATTGATTGGTGTTAATTGCTCGTTACGGATACATTTACACTGCTTCCGCATTTCCTCGTATTCTCAGCATTACCTTCCTATATCCCTGGTTGTTGCCGGTGAGGCCGTCACATGACTGGTTTCGGGAACGTAGTCGACCTCGTGCACATGCATTTGTACGCATTCTGTACTGTCAGCGCATCTATTTCCTAACACGCCAGTCATGATGCTGTAATATGCATTGTACAGCCCAGGTTTGCTGTCCTCCAATATCCTTCCTCCTACAGTGGCACACCCTGTGTGGTTGACATGTATCTGGTGTAGGCCACTCCTCGGTGTAGTACCGCTCGCCGTTTGCTCCATCCTTACGCTGGCGCCGTTTTGCGATTCACTATTATCTGCCTCATTTGCATGGAATTGACTACTAATACCTGGTTACGGCGGACACCGCCTCCACTCCTTGACAACCATTGCGCTGGGGTTGCAGCTTTACATACATACTATGGTGTGTGGTGGCTGTGCAGCTGATTTGTGTTCTAATGCTCTTTTCGGACATTATCATATTATTTCATTGCTTTACAACTTCTGTGCACACATCCCGGGGGTCTGCTGTTCTTTCTACGCACGTGCCATTTATGTCATTTTTACATTTTGTGCATATTTTCTTTGGACATTCTCGGTGCCTTTCCACATTGGCATATTGCACCTATATGATACCTGACTTTGACAGCCTTCCGTTACTCCTCCGGTATGTTTGGGTAAATGTAAACCGTTTTTTTTTGGTTTACATTGCCGTGCCCTTACGCTACGCCTGCGCTTCGTGGATCGCTATTGCCCTCATTTGCATGGTGCAATACCGCACACAGTGTGTTTTGCATACCTACGCCGGGGGCGGGGACGGTCCGGCGCACGCCGGTAGTGCACGTGGAATTCATTCATACCTGAATCGCTAAGCAGCCATATTTGGCGTTATAACGCCGACGCTATGCTGGCGCCTGGCGCAAGGTTCATGAATCCCGGGGATATACTATTTTCCAATTACTACAAATTCATTGTATAAACACTTTTCATATTGATAATCTATACACCCCCCACAGAAGACATGTTTCTTTCCTTTCTTTTATCAGACCCTTCCATTGCATCATAATTACATATTTTTCCCAAAGTGTATTTCTAGCAAAAACATATCATTCATTGAATAATACACACCCCCAATTTTCAAAACATCATGAAAACACTTACATTTATCTTTATTCATGGTATTTGCCATTTCCTTTAATATCCACTCAGACAAACAACTCTTCCCAGACCCATATTTTGTTTTTAGCAAATACAACTATATTATCTACATATGTCAAAACTACTGGAATCACCACTTTCTTTTGTATCACATATCTAGCATATTTAATTTTTTAAGCTATTTCACTCACTATCTCATTTATTACTAATGAAAACAATAGTCCACTCATGTGACAACCTTGTATTATACCACATGCATATTTATTTACCCAGCCACCCATTCGCTAACACTCTTACTCTATTATTCTGATATGTTGAAATGCACACTCTCCTAATTCTATTAATTATTCTACATCTTCCCTTTTACTTATAACATCAACCAAAGTGTTCACTCATAACCAATAACAATTGTTTGTGTCTCTTTCTTTTTATAACATATATACCTTATTCTATAATATCCTTCATTCCTTCTTCAACTCTCCTCTGTATTATTCCCACAAAAACTTATAATCTGTGTTATTTAGTGTGACAGGTCTCTAATTTTTTATTTCATTCTTCTCATCTTCCTTCCATATAAAATGTATTATCCCACTATATAACGCTTCATAAACAAATCCTTCCTTGAATGTAACTTATTTTATAAAGGGGAAACCAAATGGAGTTTTCATGTTAGATATTTGGAACACCTTAGAAATATTCAGAATCAAAAGTTATAAAGTCCTTTGGACATTTTAAGATGTGTCATGATAGTGAGGGTAAAAATTTAAAAGGCACTGTTGTAGGAAAAAAAAAATAAAATTGTTCCAGGCATGTGCTTAAAAAGTAAGCTGCTTCAAAAGGAGGTGACTTTTATCTGGAAGTTTGGTACCCTGTTCCCAAAAGGGTTAAACAGGGAACTTAATTGGAAATGGGTGCTATAATTAATTAATTGTTATATTGTGTAATGAGTTTTACTTAATTTTTTTTGTATAAATATATTCATTGTGAGAATGTCATTTTATACTCTGTTAAAGGCATTTGTTTGAGGTGCTAGAGTGAGAATTTTATATTTTTTTACACAAATAGAATTTTTTTGCTACAATAAATTCTGTTGGATTATCTGGTGTTGTAGTTTGTATTTCTATAACAGTGGTTGCTTTAATATTTTCTATGTGGCCAGTGATCCATCTCTGCAGATTCCTAAAGTTTTTGAGATGATGTTGGAGAGAGCACCCAAAGAACAATGGAGCAATACATCTCACAGGTGGGACAACATTCCTTAGATAGCTGTACCAGTGTTATCCAGTGGCCTGGTGAGTCCCAAAAGGTGTGAAAAAGGATGTTGGCAGAAGGCTGCCATAAGTGAACAATGAATCCCTTCTTATCAGTGGGTCAAAATTATAGCATCACTTTGCCTGCAGAAATGCAAGATACTGTGAATAAATTAGAACATTTGCTCTTTAAAGAAAATGCTACCCATTATAACGTAATAAGTTTACAAAGATATTTAGAACTTAATATTACCCCAAAGGGGTTGAGAGCGTATAAAAATTCCTCTATTCCATTTAATATAGATGATGAAGAAGATGTTGGTTTTGAAAAATTATGGGTTGCAGTTGCACATCGTTGTACAACTGAATGGGTAGCTATATTAGTAGAGCAAGTTCTATTGAAACAAAAATGCATTAAAGAGGAAATTTCATCTTTGTGCTCTTCATTATGTACTTCACTTACTGCTCCACATTTTGAGACAGTGTTGGGAGATATAAATGATAAATTGCAGGCTGTAACTAAAGAGCTAATAGAAAGGAAAGTGAATACACTGCAAAGAGACCTGTGAGAGTATGCAAATGAAACTGCTTTCAAATTTTCAGCCAATAAAAGCCGCCATTTTGGCGGGGGGCATTCCTATGGAAAGAGAATGAGCAAGAAGCATCATGGCATCTCTTTTGCTTCTTTAGAAGCAAATGATGCTTCTGTAGAGTGGTCAGATGAAAATAATGACTACCCTTCATTACCTCCAGCAGAAAAGATTAATTATATGCAAGACAATTTTCATGCCAAACCAGAAACAAACAGGGGGACCAGAAAACGAAGACAATCAGAAATGACATGGGGGAAATCGCAGCATCATGGGAAGAAGACGCAATAGTACTGACTGCTTACAGACTTTAAATGTTGAAAATGATTATGTACTGAATTTGTCAGGAATTGATTTAACAGATATTGAAAATGCAGTACTGAATCATGGTTTGAAGTATATTCCAACCATTATGCCTAGGCTACACATGTTAAAGATTGATGTGTTTAAGTTTATTAGGAAGTTGCATTTGCTCTGTCATTTTTCTAATAATAGAAGTATAAATCTGTCTGTGAATTCTGAAGGGGGTGGTACCACTTTAGATGTCAGCATTTCTGCTGAGTTTTATTCATGGGATTCGTTTTTTGAGATGGAACAAAATGAAAATGCATATTGTGTTTTAGATACAGAAAAAATTAAGGGTAGAAGTGATTATATTTCTCCATTTCTTAATGAAACTATATTACAGTTCTGTAGTATGGTGAATTTCTCGGTAGAGAAAGCATTTTCAATCTTTTAAAAGATAAGAAAAATGGAAGTGTAGAGTATAATTTAACTAGGAATGAGTGGCTGGCTCCTAAAATTATGAGTGAAAGAAAAGATGTGCTTTTAAACCATAAGATAAGGAAACAAAGTGGTAATAATGAATAGTGCACAGTATTTAAAAATGTGTTTAGATGACCTTACAAATAAAGAAGTGTATAGGGAAGTGATATGGAGTAATTATGAAGCAGCTTTAACTTCATTCACTGAATTAATTCAGAGATGTTTTAGGTTAGAATATTTTACAAAGAGATGTAGAAAATAAATTTTGTGTAGAAGGATGTACTATGGCAAAATGTTATTGCCTCCCAAAAATACATAAAACTCTTTTAGACCCACCGGATTACCAATTGTTTCTGCATGTAATTACTTTCTTCACAATGTGGGCATTTTACTACATGAATACTTGTTACCAGCAGTGGAGAAATGACCTTCATATGTAAAAGATACTTTTGATTTTCTTAATAAAGTAAAATGAAGTCAAGACAAATACTGGACAGTAATAGATGTGAAGAACCTGTATACTAACATCTCCCATGAATTAGGTATTAAAACATGAAAGTTCTTCTTAGGGTAACCCCATCATCTTATTACTTGATTGATTTAGTCCATTTTTGTCTCAGAAATATATATTTTTTGAGTTTAATGATATATAATGCCAACAAATTAAAGGTACAGCAATGGGGGTGGGTTTTGCCCCTATATATGCAAATCTCTTTATGGGACTTTTTGAAGTGGAATATCTTTACAGAATGGACTTTTTTCAACATCATGTACTTAAATATTATCGTTATATAGATTATTTAATTTTTCTATGTGAGGGAGGTAGATCTCAGGTAACTTCTTTTATTCAGGAACTTGATAAAAGTATATTTGGTATAACTTTTTCTGGCCTACAATGTGTAGAAAATGTTTTTCTGGATGTTAATTTGGGAGAAGAAGGGGGGAATATCAAGACTAATATTCATTGGAAATTTAATAATATTAACCATTTTTTTTGCTAGAACTAGTTGCCATCCACCTCATTTAATTAGTGCACTTCCTTATAATGAACTATTACTTATCAGTAGATTAACAAATAATAGTGAAAAACATTTAGATTAAATATCTTAAACATGCAGAATGTTTGAGAAAAGAGGTTATAATATACAGTTTATCCAGATTGCAAGGAATAGATTGTTGCAAACCCACCACTGTATTAATTTTAGTAAATATAATGACAAACCAGATATAAATGTAAGTGATAAACTCTTAGATAAGATGTTTTTTGTAACCACATATAATGTGTTTTTAGAAAAATTATTAGAATTAATTATGTTTTGAGAATTTTTTGTTTCAGGATATATTTTTGTGGGAAGTTCTCCCCCAGAAACCTATTGTTTCTTATAAACTTGGTAAAAGTATTAAAGACTTGCTGGTTCATGCTCAGTTTGTATTTCCAGTAGAAGTGCCTAGAAAGTTTATACATGATCTTGGTTTGAAACTGTGTGGACATTGCTCAATATGTAATCTTACTATTCCATTTTTTGATTACATGAATGGACAAAAATACTCCCCATGTGATGAATATAATTGCACTACAGAAGGAGTTATTTATGTTTTAAAATGTGAATGTAACTTATTTAATATAGGGGAAACCAAACAAAGTTTTTGTGTTAGATATTTAGCTGGCCAATTACCTCCTAGCTCTTCCAACCCTGACAGTGCCACCCATTTAAACTTACTCTCTTTCAGTTTCCAACCAGTGCCCACTTCATGTATTTGTAACTTAATCAAAGTTTTGATTACATGAATGGACAAAAATATTCCCCATGTGATGATTATAATTGCACTAAAGAAGGAGTTATTTATGTTTTAAAATGTGAATGTAACTTATTTTATGTAGGGGAAATGAAACAAAGTTTTCATGTTAGATATTTAGCCAGCCAATTACCTCCTAGCTCTTCCAACCCTGATAGTGCCACTCATTTAAACTTACTCTCTTTCAGTTTCCAACCAGTGCCCACTTCATGTATTTGTAACTTAATCAAAAGCGAAAGCCCACCACACTCTCCTGCTGACCAACTCCCTGCCGAATACCTTCAAAAATCAGCTGATGCTATTGCCTTTCCAGTTTCTATACTAATTAATCGCACCATAGCTGAGACTAAAATCCCACCATTTGGAAAACATCCTATGTAATCCCACTACATAAAGGAGGTTCCTCCACTGAATTCTCCAATTATAGACCAATAGCCATACTTTCCCCACTTGCAAAGATCAGGAAAAATGTATACAAAAACAACTCATGCACCACCTAATCCAGAATCACAGCGTAGCCGATACCCAACATGGCTTCTGTCCACACCGCAGCATGACCTCTGCCCTACTAGCCTTTACTAATACTATCAATAACAACCGTAACAATAATCAAATATCCTCGGCCCTCTTCTTGGATCTTTCCAAGGCATTTGACATGGTGGATCATCAACTGTTGATATACACCCACAGACTTATAGCCTTAACTCTAAAGCCCTTCAGTGGTTTAAATCCTACCTCAGTGGGAGGCAGCAGGCTCTTATCTGGCAGAACAAGCTCTCCATCCTATTACCTATCACCCTTGGAGTCCCACAAGGCTCCATACTTGGGCCCCTTCTCTTTTCCATCTTTATTAACAACCTACATACTGTCATCCCTAATGTTAATTGTATCCAATACGCTGATGACTCCACCCTGATTTGTTCAGCTACATCTCCTGCAGACTTGAGGTTTGCTACCCAGTCCGCCTTTAATATTATAGAAAACTGGCTCTCTGAACGTCGATTGTTACTAAATCCCAAAAAACTAAAATGCTGCTATTTTCACCCACACAAAGGTCTACAACTTTTACCTTCACCATAAAAGCAAAAGATGGGACAATTATCTCCCCTGACTCTTCTACAAAACTGCTAGATGTCATTATTGATAACAACCTAAAATTTGACCTACACGTTAATCAAGTGATCAAGACTATCAATAAAAAAACTTGGGTCACTATACAGAATAAAAGCCTTAACCCCTCCAGCTAAAATTGCCATTGTCCACTCACACTTACTCTCAACCCTACTATATGCTTCCCCCTTCTCTCTAATCTAAATAAGTCTGTACTTAACAGACTATCAGCATGTTACAATAACATTGCCAGGTTTGCCACTGACCTGCCTTTTAGAACACACCACTGCACCAACCTTAAACAACTTGAGTGGCTAGAACTTCCCAGTCTTATCCAATTTAACCTTCTGGTTGTGGTCAAGAAAATCCTCCTAAATCCAGATAATACACCTGCCCTTAAAAATATTATTACCCCCTATAGCAATTCAAGACTACTTCAATCCTCAAACAAACTACTAATTCAAACTATCAAAACTAGCAATGTAGCTGGTGACTTCCTCTTTGCAAACACTGTTGGCAGAGTCTGGAACCTACTGCCAGCTGAAATTACATTGATCTCCTCTCTAACTCAATTTAAAACCAGACTCAAACAACATCTGGCTCTAAACTGGCTTTGCCATTGTAACAAGCCTGGCTAACTCATACCTCATATATAAATAAATTCTTAGTCAAGTTACTGTTATTCTTCTTTCTCTCCTGACTTTATCCAGGGGTTAACCCTTACCAGTGAAATTGTTATTCTCTTTGTAAATATCAAATCTGTAAAGTGTCTTCATTTTTATTTTAATTGTTGCTGTTTGTCTTGGAGCTTTTCTCCCCAGTCCTCCGCTGAAAATGGACATGATTCTAGTCGGACTATCCCGGTCAACAAATGTAAAATAAAATAAAATAAAATAAATAAAAATAAAAATATTTGGAACACCTTAGAAATATTAAGAATCAAAAGTTAGAAAGTCCTTTGGGGCTGTATTTTAAGATGTGTCATGATAGCAATGGTAAAAATTTAAAAGGCAATGTTATAGAAAAAAATAAAATTGTTCCAGGCATGTGCCTAAAAAGTAAGCTGCTTCAAAAGCAGGCAACTTTTATCTTGAAGTTTGGTACCCTGTTCCCAAAAGGGTTAAATAGGGAACTTAATTGGAAGTGGGTGCTATAATTAATTAATTGTTGTATTGTTTAATGAGTTTTACTTAATGTTTTTTGTATAAATATATGCATTGTGGGAATGTGATTTTATACCCTGTTAAAGGCATTTGTCCCAGGCGCTAGAGTGAGAATTTTGTATTTTTTATACAAACAGATTTTTTTTGCTACAATAAATTCTGTTGGATTATCTGGTGTTGTCGTTTGTATTTCTATAACAGTGGTTGCTTTAGTAAATCCTTCCTTTAAGCATTCATTTAGTACATTTCAAAAATACTCTGTTTAACAGTCCATTCATTTCTTCTACCTTCCATGCTACCATCCAGTCCTGATACTGAATAAGCATTTGTTTTCTGAAGTACTTAATCTAATTCAATAATAGTAATTTATTGTTTGTTTTCCTTAATTTGCTCTTTTTTTTTGCATTCCATTCTGTCTTATTTTCCATCCTTATACTCATACATATTTTCCACATGCTGTACTACAACGCACATGATTTGCTCTTCTGCTCTTTTTGTATTATTTTATTTCTCTCATTATAATAATATCCTCCTTTATTATTTTACCCAAATCTGCAGATGCCTCCTCCTTTCTCCCTTGTAAATAATCTCTCTGCCAAACAGTAATACCTTATTTTTTTCTCAATTTCTTTAATATACTTCTTTTTTTATATTGTTTTTAATAGTTATACTACTAGGGGAAATTTGGCTAAGGAATCAGAGACCTTGCCCTACTCTTTTGGCATAGGGGGACAAAATTGAATGCAGCACATCTGGCTTCTGTCTCTGTTCCAGGCACAAAGGCAGCCTGGAGAGCATCAGAGCCATGGAAGATGTTATACAGAGCTCTGATAGTGCTAATGTTATTTTTAATATGGAAAAAAGTTTAGAGTTGGCAGAATTGTTGCCAAGTAAAAAAGTAAACATGGTGATGGTGGAGGATGAGTCTGTAGCAGAGGAGAAGGGATGAAGGAGCAGGTCAATGCAAAGGAGAAGTTGGAACCTGATTCAGAGGATTTATTTCAGAAAAGGTTGTTCAAGGGTGAATCGGAGATGCACGGTGGATGCATTATTTTAACCCTTCAGTCTGGAGGGTTGTGGGATGATTATTTGGTCCAGATGGTTGACCAAATTGAGCCAGAAAGTAACAAAGCAGTATTGTGTAGTGATATAATGGAGAAAATAGAAAGGGAGGGTAGAAAAGATGAGGTCAGTGAGAAGATATACGCACAAACAGTAAAAGAAGGAGAAGGAAGAAAAGAAGACAAGAAGGACATGAAGAAAGGGTATACCATTTGTGTAAGCAGTAAAAAAGGAGATTGGGCTGGAAAGGTATGAAAGTGTGGGACTCTTTGATTCCTCCTTTGGGTATGACTGCAAAGGAGGTAAGAGTTTTTATTCCTATTAGCACTGAGACTTTTTGTGACTTCTATTTGAGAACAGAAAATATATGGAAAATGTGGAACTCTTTGATTCCTCCTTTGGGTGTGACCAAAGGATGCAAAAGTGTTTATTCCTTTTAACACTGAGACTTTTTGTGACTTCTATTTGAGAACAGATAATATATGAAAAATTTCATAGGGAAATATGTACTAAAAGAATGTATAGCCTTGGTCTAAATATGTACTTCAACCTTTTTTAGACAGACAAAAACAGAATATCGGTTCAATTTAGAACATAAGTTGAACATATAAATTTAAAAAATAGTTTATTAACTGTGTGCAAGGAGGTATTGGATACAACTAAAGTTTATGATGAAAGAGGACTTTGAACTTGGGGATGGGAATGTGGAATAATACTGAAGATAGAAAATAATAATGTGGTACATATACCAGGTAGTATTAATGTTCATGGTAATAAGGGTTTTGTGAGATACAGAGGACAACCAAAGACTTGATATTTATGCAGAAAAGATGATAATTAGATTAATGAATGTGAAATGTTATTTGTGTGGTAATACAAGACATAATGCAAAAAATGTGATTTAAAATGCAAGAAATGTGGTAATACTGGGCATTCATGGTTAGAATGTGAAGGGTACATACAAGTAGGTGAAAATGATGTTGTACATGAGAAAGAATTAGAAGACGTTCAGAAAAATGAAATTAATATAGAGATTATACAGAAAGATAAAAGCGATAAAGAAAAGAAAAAGTAACAGATGAGACAAGTGAAGAAGAGTCTGACTGGCAAAAAATAAAAGGAAAAAAACATAATGTTTAGATGAAAATAAGAAAGGTAAACGATAGAAATTATACATAACAACTGTTCTGTAAAAGCTGAGAATATTTGCATTAAATGTTAATAGTTTGTAAAATACTAAATGTAGAATTAGTATATAGCAATGGTGTACTGAAATAGATGCTGAAATAATAATATTAAGACTATTAACAGAAGATGAAAGAACACAAACAGAAAAACTTTGGAATGGTACGATTGTTTGGTATATAAGTAAATAAACGTTTGGGCATATGTATATTATGTCAAACAGATATTAAAATATTGGATGTTACAATATTTGAAATAGGTAGAATAACAGTATTAGACAGAAGATGGAAAAATATGTATATAGAGTTGTACCTTTATATGCATATGTTACTACAAAGAGAAACTATATTTAAAAGTATACTTAATTATGTATGTGTAAATATGACTATAATAATATCAGGGGATTTTAATTGTAATGTAAGAGAAAAAAAGAATAATTGTGAGATTAAAATGGTTACTGAAATTATGAGGAGTGGTAAGTTAAAGTTATGGGAAAATAAACATTGGAAATATAGGATAAATGAGATTAAGACTGAAATAGATCACTTTTTAATTTCAGAAAGTTTAAAGGTTAAACAAAAAGGACTTAAGTACAGCTAGTTTTCTGATCATATAGCAACTTGGATTAAAATACAAGAAAATGAAGAATATATTAAGTTAGGAAAAGAAATTAAAAGACTTAATGAAAAAGAGTTGCAGTTAGTAGAAAGAAAAGAACTTATTATATTTTGGAAACAGCATATAAGTATTAAAAAGAATTCTATAGTAATTGGACAGTATGGTGGGTGCATTTTAAAGAAAAGTATTCCTAGAATGCATAGAAAAGAAAAGAAAGAAAGTAAAAGACAAATATAAAGTGTTAAGTCAAGAAATATTCAAAGATGTATTAGATAAAGATAAATAATTCTATGAGAATGAAAAGGAAATATATAAAAGAGAATTAAAAGATAAGGAAGGTAAATTATCAAAAAAGAAGGAATATATGAAATAGTTAAAGAGCATAGACTACATTTATTTGTTGGGAAAGGAGTGAACATAGAAAAGTTTATGATGAAGAAAAAGTTAAACAAAGAAGATATTGAATATTTAGAAAAAAATAAATATAAATGAACTGAATTAAATTATGAGGGGCATAAATAAAAACTATGCAACAGGGACAGATGGAACTGAATATAATAAGTATAAAGAAATGGAAGATTGGCAAAAAGTCATGTTTATCAAAATAATGAATGACTGGCTAGAAACAGGGATTAAATATAAAAAATTCATACTGGGGTAAAAAAGTTTATTTTTAAAAAGGGAATAGAGATGAAATAAAATAATAGTTGTGATGTTAAAATGATTACTGAAATTATGAAAAGTGGAAAATTAAAAATATGGAAAAATAAACACTGCACTTAGAAACAAAATTAAGACAGAAATTGATTAGTTTTTGCTATTAGAAGGTATAAAAATTACACAAAAAGGAATCAAATATACCGGCTTTTCTGATCATGTGATGATTTGGATGAGAATTCATGAAAATGAAGAGTATATTAAAATAGGAAAGGTATAAAAAGAACAAATGAGAAAGAGTTAGAATCAGAAGAAAGAAAATAAATTATAGAATTATGGCAACAACATATTGGTATGAAAGATTTTTATGAAAATTGGACAATTTAGTGGATTCAATTTAAAAAGAAATACAAAAAAGTATTTTAGAATGCATAGAAAAGAAAGAAAAATGGAATACAAAATATTAAGTCAAAAATATTTAAAGATTTAATACAGAAAAAATATTTTATGAAATAGAGAAAGAATTATATAGAAAAATAGGGATAATGTTAATAAATTATTATATAAGCAAAAATATTGTTTACAAGGAAAAAAGAAGTAGTACCATACTTATGTAAGATAGTAAAGGAAAGATAATGAGATAAATAAAAATTAAAAAGGGAAACAAGTAAAAACAAGTAGAAATATACAAAATAATTAAAGAATATGTATTAGATTTATACAGTAAAAAAATTTAATATAGAACAAATTTATAATTGTGAAGAATTAAATAAGGAAGATAATGAATATTTACAGAGAAAAATAAATATAAATGAGTCGAATGAGATCTTGAAAGATATTAATGTTAATTCAGCTACAGGTTTGTACAGAATTTAATATAGTATGTATTAAGAAATGCATGATGATGATGATGGCAAAAATGGGTGTTTATAGAAGTAATGAATGAGAGGCTAGAATGAGGAATTAAGTATAAATAAATTTGTAAAGATTTTTTGTGGAGGTTGCTCATATGAAAATTAAAATGTGGGGGTAAATATGCCATATAAAAGAAAACAGGATATAATGTGTAATAAATGTAAAGAATTGGAAACTGCAGAATATTTTTTTTAAATGCAAGAGAATTCAAAAACTGTGGAAAGAAGTATGTAAACACAACTTAATTAAAACTTACTTAATTTTTGAAATGTTAAACATGAACATGATAGATTATGGGTTTTATGGGACTAGATCCCAGAATGAAGCAAAGAAAATGGACAGAATTGTATTTTATGGAATATGGGTAATATGGAATGAAAGACTTAATGTAATCAAATACAATGAAAAATGGATATTGACAAAAATATTAGACAAAATATGGTTTTGGTTGTGGGTTAAATAGTAGAGGGGAATACTTAAAATAGGAATGCCAGTGTATTAATTGATGTTGAAAATATGTAAATATGTAAAAAATATGAATTGTATCTATGTATACAAATAAGAAACCCTACTCATCAATGTTGTGAGTGGGAACCATTTGGAGGACCACTTCCAGTTTCCATTTCAGGTCCAGAGGTGGCCCAGAGAAACAGTGAGGCAAATGGGGAGAAGATGATGGAGTAGTGAAGGAAATGAAGGGGAAAAAAACAAATGTTGAGAATGGAGAATGTGTGCAGGATTCAGAGGAAATGTTTCAAGTAAACCTGTTTGATAGGGATGAGTCAGCAAATGATGGATGTATAAGTACAACCCTCTAGTTTTGATGGTTGTGGGATGATTTACTTAAAGAAATGGTGGTGCAGAGTGAGCCAGAAAATGAAGGAGATGTTTCCTGGGGGGATATTATAGATAAAATACAAAAGGAGGATGCAGAAACAATCCTGAGGAATAGTGTGAGATGGAAAAGAAAAATAAAACCACAACAGGCACCCAAAGAGGCAGAAGGTAATAATAAAACACGAGCCTGTAGGTGTAAGCAGCAGCAGGTTTAATCACATAAACGCCACACAATACAAAGCGTTTTCATCCACCAGACTTCCTCAGATGTAAAATGAAAGAATGAAGGCTGTGCCTGCCTATATACCCCTCCCAATCTAATTAGTAATTAAAACAATTGTTTAATTGACACAAATAAAATCCTGTAACTAAAATATTCGTGACAACCTACCAACTTGCCACAAATACAGATGAAAGTAGATAAAAACATGCACATTTTTAAAAGAACTTTAAAATAAATATATAAATACTAAAACCATCACAATGTGTTGGACAGATAAATAAACTTGAATCAAAAACCAACAAAAGGAACTTGCAAAACAATATATATACTTATTTTATAGTTATTTTATAGTTTGCAGCTCTCATTACAAAATAGGGGCAATGGATATGTATTCATTCAGCCCTGGGAATCTATTGGCTTCCAATAACAACTGCCAAAATATTTCTCTCACCTCTATCCTATTTTCCCACGGGCCCCCCCTCACATCACATTGCACCTTCTCTACAACAAAGAAGCCCCATTTTGCTTGGGGACATGTCAGTGTATGTTTAAACAAGGCATTTTTAATATCTTTGACTCTAATAGCATATAAATGCTCATAAATCCTCTTTTTTTACAGGGGTCCCCCAAACGGCACGAGATAAATAAGAGTGGTAGCCAGGAAGGGGGACTAGCCAACTTGTTGGACCAGTGGAGTACAGGGAATATTACTGTGGATGGACCATGTCACACCCTACATGACTTTAAAATTTACAATTACAGCAGTGAGGAGATTGACAGGAAACATTTTCTTTTATTTTCAAAAGGTTTTAAATTCATCCCCTCTACAGGGGGTAATTTAGTGGACAGCTTAATAGACTTGATGATTTTTCTACGGAAAAAGAATTTAGATATTATGTTTCAGGGGCAACAGGATGGTGGTACTAATAGTGGTATTAGAAGACCTAGTACCTATAATCCCCCTATACACCCCAGCTAAAAAGTTTTGAAAGGGAGGTCGAAGAAGAAATCAGGAATGTTTATAGGGGTGGATGGCACGGTAAATTTAACATGACTAGAGAAGAAAAGGTACTTCTCAAATCCTTCAAGAAAATAGATACCTGAGAGTTATGCAACCCGACAAAGGTGGAGGGGTGGTCTTCATGGACTGTATTTTGTATTCCAGTAAGATGATGGATATGCTTAATGATACCAACAGGCATGTTAGGGTATCCAAGAATGAGATTAACTTAGCATACCGTAAGATTGATTTGGTTTTACAGGACATGCTGAATGACAATTTTATAAACCAGGACACTTTTAAGTATCTCAGTGTGGACAGACCCCATATCCCTGCTATTTTCGATACCCAAGGTACATAAAAGTGTGGAGGATCCACCCCTGAGACCCATTGTGGCAGCCAATGGCTCTAAAACCCATCTGTTGGCCAAATTTTTGGATATAAAATTAAAAGATATTTGGGTTAGGACCAATGGTATACTTAAGGACTCCTGGGAATTTCTGAGAAGTATTAATAGCAACATGTATTCAGATTCCTTAATATTTGTAACCCTTGATATTCAGGATTTATTTAATGTGATTCCACATTCTACAGGGTCAGAATGGTTCCAGGATGCCATCACCAACATGGAAAACTTGACCACAATACTTTTCTGGTTTATACAGAGTTGCTGGATTTGGTATTGAAACACAACTTTATATTTTTTGAGGGTGAGTTGTTTAAACAGATCCAGGGAGTGGCAATGGGGGCAAGTTGTGCCCCTACTTATGCCAACATTGTGCTCATGGTTTGGGAAGAGAAGTTTGTGTTCCAGTCTGAATATGCACAATATTGGGTATATTACAAACGTTACCTGGATGATATTTGCATTTTTTGGAAAGGTAGTATGGAAAAGTTAACAGACTTCATTGACTATCTAAACCATACCACTAATTTTGGAAATTTACTTCCCATATTACACATGACTATATGAACTTTCTGGACGTCACTATTAAAAAAAGACGTCCTAGGGCAGCAGTTTACATCTAATGTATATAGAAAGGAAACTTTTTCTAACTCTTACCTATATTTCACTAGTTCCCATCCATTTAAACAGAAGAGAAGTATTATCAAGGGATAATTTGTCCGTAAGTTGTAGGATGACCTCTTTGGACTCAGACTTCGAAGACGAAAGTCAGAGAGTCAAAAAGAAATGTTTATATCTAGGAAGTATCCTAACTATTTAATTGATGAGGTTTTGGAGGAAGTAAAGAATGGGAGAAAGGATAGGTTTGCCCCTATTTTGGGAACAGGAGATACAAGTGTGATAGTACCAATAAATGTGCAGGGTACCACACAACAACCAGGGGTGACGTTACCAGGGATGAAATCAAGAAACCTTGGGGGTAACTATGTGATGTTTTATAATCAGAACACCTCTAGGGTTAAAAACATTATTACTCAACACTGGAGCAGGTTTAGGTGTTATTCAGAGTTGGACATTTTGTTTACCAACACCCTAGGATTTACATATAAAAAAGGCAGGAACCTCAAGGATTTGCTGGAGCATAATGGTTCTATTGTTTCATGTAAGAAATTGGGAACCTACAAATGTGGGGCATGTGCCCAATGCCCATATATACTTAGACAGGATTCTGTATACATCCTGTCAAGAGACCATCAGATTCAGAGTAGTAGTTTTTCCAACTGTAATAGTGAAGGCTTGATTTATTTAGCCCTATGTAAAACCTGTGGTGCATTTTACATTGGAAAAACTACTCGTAAACTCAAAAGGAGGATTTATGAGCATGTATATGCTATTAGAGTTGAAGATATTAAAAATGCCTTGTTTAAACATACACTGACATGTCCCCAAGCAAAATGGGGCTTCTTTGTTGTAGAGAAGGTGCAATGTGATGTGGGGGGGGGGCATGGGAAAATAGGAAAGAGGTGAGAGAAATATTTTGGCAGTTGTTATTGGAAGCCAATAGATTCCCAGGGCTGAATGAATACATATCCATTGCCCCTATTTTAAAATCGAGAGCTGCAAAACTATAAAATAACTATAAAATAAGTATATATATTGTTTTGCAAGTTCCTTTTGTTGGTTTTGATTCAAGTTTATTTATCTGTCCAACACATTGTGATGGTTTTAGTATTTATATATTTATTTTAAAGTTATTTTAAAAATGTGCATGTTTTTATCTACTTTCATCTGTATTTGTGGCAAGTTGGTAGGCTGTCACGAATATTTTAGTTACAGGATTTTATTGGTGACAATTAAACAATTGTTTTAATTACTAATTAGGTTGGGAGGGTATATAAGCAGGCACAGCCTTCATTCTTTCATTTACATCTGAGGAAGTCTGGTGGACGAAAACACTTTGTATTGTGTGGCGTTTATGTGATTAAACCTGCTGCTGCTTACACCTACAGGCTCGTGTTTTATTATTACCTTCTGCCTCTTTGGGTGCCAGTTGTGGTTTTATTGGTTCCTGGTTCTGTGGCACCTTTCCTTGGAGTTTTGGATTACTTGTTAGATGGAAAAGAAAACATATGCAGAGAAAGTAAAAGAATGAAAAAGTGGAGTAGCTGAAATGAAAGCGAAAAAATGAAAAAGGGAAGTATGTAGTAAGGATTTAAGTAAAGAAGATGGGTTGCAGTTGCACATCGTTGTACAACTGAATGGGTAGCTATATTAGTAGAGCAAGTTCTATTGAAACAAAAATGCATTAAAGAGGAAATTTCATCTTTGTGCTCTTCATTATGTACTTCACTTACTGCTCCACATTTTGAGACAGTGTTGGGAGATATAAATGATAAATTGCAGGCTGTAACTAAAGAGCTAATAGAAAGGAAAGTGAATACACTGCAAAGAGACCTGTGAGAGTATGCAAATGAAACTGCTTTCAAATTTTCAGCCAATAAAAGCCGCCATTTTGGCGGGGGGCATTCCTATGGAAAGAGAATGAGCAAGAAGCATCATGGCATCTCTTTTGCTTCTTTAGAAGCAAATGATGCTTCTGTAGAGTGGTCAGATGAAAATAATGACTACCCTTCATTACCTCCAGCAGAAAAGATTAATTATATGCAAGACAATTTTCATGCCAAACCAGAAACAAACAGGGGGACCAGAAAACGAAGACAATCAGAAATGACATGGGCCAAATCGCAGCATCATGGGAAGAAGACGCAATAGTACTGACTGCTTACAGACTTTAAATGTTGAAAATGATTATGTACTGAATTTGTCAGGAATTGATTTAACAGATATTGAAAATGCAGTACTGAATCATGGTTTGAAGTATATTCCAACCATTATGCCTAGGCTACACATGTTAAAGATTGATGTGTTTAAGTTTATTAGGAAGTTGCATTTGCTCTGTCATTTTTCTAATAATAGAAGTATAAATCTGTCTGTGAATTCTGAAGGGGGTGGTACCACTTTAGATGTCAGCATTTCTGCTGAGTTTTATTCATGGGATTCGTTTTTTGAGATGGAACAAAATGAAAATGCATATTGTGTTTTAGATACAGAAAAAATTAAGGGTAGAAGTGATTATATTTCTCCATTTCTTAATGAAACTATATTACAGTTCTGTAGTATGGTGAATTTCTCGGTAGAGAAAGCATTTTCAATCTTTTAAAAGATAAGAAAAATGGAAGTGTAGAGTATAATTTAACTAGGAATGAGTGGCTGGCTCCTAAAATTATGAGTGAAAGAAAAGATGTGCTTTTTAAACCATAAGATAAGGGAAACAAAGTGGTAATAATGAATAGTGCACAGTATTTAAAAATGTGTTTAGATGACCTTACAAATAAAGAAGTGTATAGGGAAGTGATATGGAGTAATTATGAAGCAGCTTTAACTTCATTCACTGAATTAATTCAGAGATGTTTTAGGTTAGAATATTTTACAAAGAGAGATGTAGAAAATAAATTTTGTGTAGAAGGATGTACTATGGCAAAATGTTATTGCCTCCCAAAAATACATAAAACTCTTTTAGACCCACCGGGTCGACCAATTGTTTCTGCATGTAATTACTTTCTTCACAATGTGGGCATTTTACTACATGAATACTTGTTACCAGCAGTGGAGAAATGACCTTCATATGTAAAAGATACTTTTGATTTTCTTAATAAAGTAAAATGAAGTCAAGACAAATACTGGACAGTAATAGATGTGAAGAACCTGTATACTAACATCTCCCATGAATTAGGTATTAAAACATGAAAGTTCTTCTTAGGGTAACCCCATCATCTTATTACTTGATTGATTTAGTCCATTTTTGTCTCAGAAATATATATTTTTTGAGTTTAATGATATATAATGCCAACAAATTAAAGGTACAGCAATGGGGGTGGGTTTTGCCCCTATATATGCAAATCTCTTTATGGGACTTTTTGAAGTGGAATATCTTTACAGAATGGACTTTTTTCAACATCATGTACTTAAATATTATCGTTATATAGATTATTTAATTTTTCTATGTGAGGGAGGTAGATCTCAGGTAACTTCTTTTATTCAGGAACTTGATAAAAGTATATTTGGTATAACTTTTTCTGGCCTACAATGTGTAGAAAATGTTTTTCTGGATGTTAATTTGGGAGAAGAAGGGGGGAATATCAAGACTAATATTCATTGGAAATTTAATAATATTAACCATTTTTTTTGCTAGAACTAGTTGCCATCCACCTCATTTAATTAGTGCACTTCCTTATAATGAACTATTACTTATCAGTAGATTAACAAATAATAGTGAAAAACATTTAGATTAAATATCTTAAACATGCAGAATGTTTGAGAAAAGAGGTTATAATATACAGTTTATCCAGATTGCAAGGAATAGATTGTTGCAAACCCACCACTGTATTAATTTTAGTAAATATAATGACAAACCAGATATAAATGTAAGTGATAAACTCTTAGATAAGATGTTTTTTGTAACCACATATAATGTGTTTTTAGAAAAATTATTAGAATTAATTATGTTTTGAGAATTTTTTGTTTCAGGATATATTTTTGTGGGAAGTTCTCCCCCAGAAACCTATTGTTTCTTATAAACTTGGTAAAAGTATTAAAGACTTGCTGGTTCATGCTCAGTTTGTATTTCCAGTAGAAGTGCCTAGAAAGTTTATACATGATCTTGGTTTGAAACTGTGTGGACATTGCTCAATATGTAATCTTACTATTCCATTTTTTGATTACATGAATGGACAAAAATATTCCCCATGTGATGAATATAATTGCACTACAGAAGGAGTTATTTATGTTTTAAAATGTGAATGTAACTTATTTAATATAGGGGAAACCAAACAAAGTTTTTGTGTTAGATATTTAGCTGGCCAATTACCTCCTAGCTCTTCCAACCCTGACAGTGCCACCCATTTAAACTTACTCTCTTTCAGTTTCCAACCAGTGCCCACTTCATGTATTTGTAACTTAATCAAAGTTTTGATTACATGAATGGACAAAAATATTCCCCATGTGATGATTATAATTGCACTAAAGAAGGAGTTATTTATGTTTTAAAATGTGAATGTAACTTATTTTATGTAGGGGAAATGAAACAAAGTTTTCATGTTAGATATTTAGCCAGCCAATTACCTCCTAGCTCTTCCAACCCTGATAGTGCCACTCATTTAAACTTACTCTCTTTCAGTTTCCAACCAGTGCCCACTTCATGTATTTGTAACTTAATCAAAAAACGAAAGCCCACCACACTCTCCTGCTGACCAACTCCCTGCCGAATACCTTCAAAAAATCAGCTGATGCTATTGCCTTTCCAGTTTCTATACTAATTAATCGTACCATAGCTGAGACTAAAATCCCCACCATTTGGAAAACATCCTATGTAATCCCACTACATAAAGGAGGTTCCTCCACTGAATTCTCCAATTATAGACCAATAGCCATACTTTCCCCACTTGCAAAGATCAGGAAAAATGTATACAAAAACAACTCATGCACCACCTAATCCAGAATCACAGCGTAGCCGATACCCAACATGGCTTCTGTCCACACCGCAGCATGACCTCTGCCCTACTAGCCTTTACTAATACTATCAATAACAACCGTAACAATAATCAAATATCCTCGGCCCTCTTCTTGGATCTTTCCAAGGCATTTGACATGGTGGATCATCAACTGTTGATATACACCCACAGACTTATAGCCTTAACTCTAAAGCCCTTCAGTGGTTTAAATCCTACCTCAGTGGGAGGCAGCAGGCTCTTATCTGGCAGAACAAGCTCTCCATCCTATTACCTATCACCCTTGGAGTCCCACAAGGCTCCATACTTGGGCCCCTTCTCTTTTCCATCTTTATTAACAACCTACATACTGTCATCCCTAATGTTAATTGTATCCAATACGCTGATGACTCCACCCTGATTTGTTCAGCTACATCTCCTGCAGACTTGAGGTTTGCTACCCAGTCCGCCTTTAATATTATAGAAAACTGGCTCTCTGAACGTCGATTGTTACTAAATCCCAAAAAACTAAAATGCTGCTATTTTCACCCACACAAAGGTCTACAACTTTACCTTCACCATAAAAGCAAAAAGATGGGACAATTATCTCCCCTGACTCTTCTACAAAACTGCTAGATGTCATTATTGATAACAACCTAAAATTTGACCTACACGTTAATCAAGTGATCAAGACTATCAATAAAAAAACTTGGGTCACTATACAGAATAAAAGCCTTAACCCCTCCAGCTAAAATTGCCATTGTCCACTCACACTTACTCTCAACCCTACTAAATGCTTCCCCCTTCTCTCTAATCTAAATAAGTCTGTACTTAACAGACTATCAGCATGTTACAATAACATTGCCAGGTTTGCCACTGACCTGCCTTTTTAGAACACACCACTGCACCAACCTTAAACAACTTGAGTGGCTAGAACTTCCCAGTCTTATCCAATTTAACCTTCTGGTTGTGGTCAAGAAAATCCTCCTAAATCCAGATAATACACCTGCCCTTAAAAATATTATTACCCCCTATAGCAATTCAAGACTACTTCAATCCTCAAACAAACTACTAATTCAAACTATCAAAACTAGCAATGTAGCTGGTGACTTCCTCTTTGCAAACACTGTTGGCAGAGTCTGGAACCTACTGCCAGCTGAAATTACATTGATCTCCTCTCTAACTCAATTTAAAACCAGACTCAAACAACATCTGGCTCTAAACTGGCTTTGCCATTGTAACAAGCCTGGCTAACTCATACCTCATATATAAATAAATTCTTAGTCAAGTTACTGTTATTCTTCTTTCTCTCCTGACTTTATCCAGGGGTTAACCCTTACCAGTGAAATTGTTATTCTCTTTGTAAATATCAAATCTGTAAAGTGTCTTCATTTTATTTTAATTGTTGCTGTTTGTCTTGGAGCTTTTCTCCCCAGTCCTCCGCTGAAAATGGACATGATTCTAGTCGGACTATCCCGGTCAACAAATGTAAAATAAAATAAAATAAAATAAATAAAAATAAAAATATTTGGAACACCTTAGAAATATTAAGAATCAAAAGTTAGAAAGTCCTTTGGGGCTGTATTTTAAGATGTGTCATGATAGCAATGGTAAAAATTTAAAAGGCAATGTTATAGAAAAAAATAAAATTGTTCCAGGCATGTGCCTAAAAAGTAAGCTGCTTCAAAAGCAGGCAACTTTTATCTTGAAGTTTGGTACCCTGTTCCCAAAAGGGTTAAATAGGGAACTTAATTGGAAGTGGGTGCTATAATTAATTAATTGTTGTATTGTTTAATGAGTTTTACTTAATGTTTTTTGTATAAATATATGCATTGTGGGAATGTGATTTTATACCCTGTTAAAGGCATTTGTCCCAGGCGCTAGAGTGAGAATTTTGTATTTTTTATACAAACAGATTTTTTTTGCTACAATAAATTCTGTTGGATTATCTGGTGTTGTCGTTTGTATTTCTATAACAGTGGTTGCTTTAGTAAATCCTTCCTTTAAGCATTCATTTAGTACATTTCAAAAATACTCTGTTTAACAGTCCATTCATTTCTTCTACCTTCCATGCTACCATCCAGTCCTGATACTGAATAAGCATTTGTTTTCTGAAGTACTTAATCTAATTCAATAATAGTAATTTATTGTTTGTTTTCCTTAATTTGCTCTTTTTTTTTGCATTCCATTCTGTCTTATTTTCCATCCTTATACTCATACATATTTTCCACATGCTGTACTACAACGCACATGATTTGCTCTTCTGCTCTTTTTGTATTATTTTATTTCTCTCATTATAATAATATCCTCCTTTATTATTTTACCCAAATCTGCAGATGCCTCCTCCTTTCTCCCTTGTAAATAATCTCTCTGCCAAACAGTAATACCTTATTTTTTTCTCAATTTCTTTAATATACTTCTTTTTTTATATTGTTTTTAATAGTTATACTACTAGGGGAAATTTGGCTAAGGAATCAGAGACCTTGCCCTACTCTTTTGGCATAGGGGGACAAAATTGAATGCAGCACATCTGGCTTCTGTCTCTGTTCCAGGCACAAAGGCAGCCTGGAGAGCATCAGAGCCATGGAAGATGTTATACAGAGCTCTGATAGTGCTAATGTTATTTTTAATATGGAAAAAAGTTTAGAGTTGGCAGAATTGTTGCCAAGTAAAAAAGTAAACATGGTGATGGTGGAGGATGAGTCTGTAGCAGAGGAGAAGGGATGAAGGGAGCAGGTCAATGCAAAGGAGAAGTTGGAACCTGATTCAGAGGATTTATTTCAGAAAAGGTTGTTCAAGGGTGAATCGGAGATGCACGGTGGATGCATTATTTTAACCCTTCAGTCTGGAGGGTTGTGGGATGATTATTTGGTCCAGATGGTTGACCAAATTGAGCCAGAAAGTAACAAAGCAGTATTGTGTAGTGATATAATGGAGAAAATAGAAAGGGAGGGTAGAAAAGATGAGGTCAGTGAGAAGATATACGCACAAACAGTAAAAGAAGGAGAAGGAAGAAAAGAAGACAAGAAGGACATGAAGAAAGGGTATACCATTTGTGTAAGCAGTAAAAAAGGAGATTGGGCTGGAAAGGTATGAAAGTGTGGGACTCTTTGATTCCTCCTTTGGGTATGACTGCAAAGGAGGTAAGAGTTTTTATTCCTATTAGCACTGAGACTTTTTGTGACTTCTATTTGAGAACAGAAAATATATGGAAAATGTGGAACTCTTTGATTCCTCCTTTGGGTGTGACCGCAAAGGATGCAAAAGTGTTTATTCCTTTTAACACTGAGACTTTTTGTGACTTCTATTTGAGAACAGATAATATATGAAAAATTTCATAGGGAAATATGTACTAAAAGAATGTATAGCCTTGGTCTAAATATGTACTTCAACCTTTTTTAGACAGACAAAAACAGAATATCGGTTCAATTTAGAACATAAGTTGAACATATAAATTTAAAAAATAGTTTATTAACTGTGTGCAAGGAGGTATTGGATACAACTAAAGTTTATGATGAAAGAGGACTTTGAACTTGGGGATGGGAATGTGGAATAATACTGAAGATAGAAAATAATAATGTGGTACATATACCAGGTAGTATTAATGTTCATGGTAATAAGGGTTTTGTGAGATACAGAGGACAACCAAAGACTTGATATTTATGCAGAAAAGATGATAATTAGATTAATGAATGTGAAATGTTATTTGTGTGGTAATACAAGACATAATGCAAAAAAATGTGATTTAAAATGCAAGAAATGTGGTAATACTGGGCATTCATGGTTAGAATGTGAAGGGTACATACAAGTAGGTGAAAATGATGTTGTACATGAGAAAGAATTAGAAGACGTTCAGAAAAATGAAATTAATATAGAGATTATACAGAAAGATAAAAGCGATAAAGAAAAAGAAAAAGTAACAGATGAGACAAGTGAAGAAGAGTCTGACTGGCAAAAAATAAAAGGAAAAAAACATAATGTTTAGATGAAAATAAGAACGGTAAAGCATAGAAATTATATCATAACAACTGTTCTGTAAAAGCTGAGAATATTTGCATTAAATGTTAATAGCTTGAAAAATACTAAAAGAAGAATTAGTATATTATAATGGTGTACTGAAATAGATACTGAAGTAATAATATTAAGACTATTAACAGAAGATGAAAGAACACAAACAGAAAAACTTTGGAATGGTACGATTGTTTGGTATATAAGTAAATAAACGTTTGGGCATATGTATATTATGTCAAACAGATATTAAAATATTGGATGTTACAATATTTGAAATAGGTAGAATAACAGTATTAGACAGAAGATGGAAAAATATGTATATAGAGTTGTACCTTTATATGCATATGTTACTACAAAGAGAAACTATATTTAAAAGTATACTTAATTATGTATGTGTAAATATGACTATAATAATATCAGGGGATTTTAATTGTAATGTAAGAGAAAAAAAGAATAATTGTGAGATTAAAATGGTTACTGAAATTATGAGGAGTGGTAAGTTAAAGTTATGGGAAAATAAACATTGGAAATATAGGATAAATGAGATTAAGACTGAAATAGATCACTTTTTAATTTCAGAAAGTTTAAAGGTTAAACAAAAAGGACTTAAGTACAGCTAGTTTTCTGATCATATAGCAACTTGGATTAAAATACAAGAAAATGAAGAATATATTAAGTTAGGAAAAGAAATTAAAAGACTTAATGAAAAAGAGTTGCAGTTAGTAGAAAGAAAAGAACTTATTATATTTTGGAAACAGCATATAAGTATTAAAAGAATTCTATAGTAATTGGACAGTATGGTGGGTGCATTTTAAAGAAAAGTATTCCTAGAATGCATAGAAAAGAAAAGAAAGAAAGTAAAAGACAAATATAAAGTGTTAAGTCAAGAAATATTCAAAGATGTATTAGATAAAGATAAATAATTCTATGAGAATGAAAAGGAAATATATAAAAGAGAATTAAAAGATAAGGAAGGTAAATTATCAAAAAAGAAGGAATATATGAAATAGTTAAAGAGCATAGACTACATTTATTTGTTGGGAAAGGAGTGAACATAGAAAAGTTTATGATGAAGAAAAGTTAAACAAAGAAGATATTGAATATTTAGAAAAAAATAAATATAAATGAACTGAATTAAATTATGAGGGGCATAAATAAAAACTATGCAACAGGGACAGATGGAACTGAATATAATAAGTATAAAGAAATGGAAGATTGGCAAAAAGTCATGTTTATCAAAATAATGAATGACTGGCTAGAAACAGGGATTAAATATAAAAAATTCATACTGGGGTAAAAAAGTTTATTTTTAAAAAGGGAATAGAGATGAAATAAAATAATAGTTGTGATGTTAAAATGATTACTGAAATTATGAAAAGTGGAAAATTAAAAATATGGAAAAATAAACACTGCACTTAGAAACAAAATTAAGACAGAAATTGATTAGTTTTTGCTATTAGAAGGTATAAAAATTACACAAAAAGGAATCAAATATACCGGCTTTTCTGATCATGTGATGATTTGGATGAGAATTCATGAAAATGAAGAGTATATTAAAATAGGAAAGGTATAAAAAGAACAAATGAGAAAGAGTTAGAATCAGAAGAAAGAAAATAAATTATAGAATTATGGCAACAACATATTGGTATGAAAGATTTTTATGAAAATTGGACAATTTAGTGGATTCAATTTAAAAAGAAATACAAAAAAGTATTTTAGAATGCATAGAAAAGAAAGAAAAATGGAATACAAAATATTAAGTCAAAAATATTTAAAGATTTAATACAGAAAAAATATTTTATGAAATAGAGAAAGAATTATATAGAAAAATAGGGATAATGTTAATAAATTATTATATAAGCAAAAATATTGTTTACAAGGAAAAAAGAAGTAGTACCATACTTATGTAAGATAGTAAAGGAAAGATAATGAGATAAATAAAAATTAAAAAGGGAAACAAGTAAAAACAAGTAGAAATATACAAAATAATTAATGAATATGTATTAGATTTATATAGTAAAAAAGAAGTTAACATAGAACAAATTTACAATGGGGAAAATTAAGCAAGGAAGATAATGAATATTTAGAATGAAAAATAAATGTAAATGAATTAAATGAGATCTTGAAAGATATTAATGTTAATTCAGCTACGGGTTTGTTCAGAACTGAATACAGTATGTATAAAGAAATGTATGATTGGCAAAAATGGTGTTTATGGAAGTATTGAACGAGTGGCTAGAAAAAGGAATTAAGTATAAATAAATTTGTAAAGATTTTTTGTGGAGGTTGCTCATATGAAAATTAAAATGTGGGGGTAAATATGCCATATAAAAGAAAACAGGATATAATGTGTAATAAATGTAAAGAATTGGAAACTGCAGAATATTTTTTTTAAATGCAAGAGAATTCAAAAACTGTGGAAAGAAGTATGTAAACACAACTTAATTAAAACTTACTTAATTTTTGAAATGTTAAACATGAACATGATAGATTATGGGTTTTATGGGACTAGATCCCAGAATGAAGCAAAGAAAATGGACAGAATTGTATTTTATGGAATATGGGTAATATGGAATGAAAGACTTAATGTAATCAAATACAATGAAAAATGGATATTGACAAAAATATTAGACAAAATATGGTTTTGGTTGTGGGTTAAATAGTAGAGGGGAATACTTAAAATAGGAATGCCAGTGTATTAATTGATGTTGAAAATATGTAAATATGTAAAAAATATGAATTGTATCTATGTATACAAATAAGAAACCCTACTCATCAATGTTGTGAGTGGGAACCATTTTGGAGGACCACTTCCAGTTTCCATTTCAGGTCCAGAGGTGGCCCAGAGAAACAGTGAGGCAAATGGGGAGAAGATGATGGAGTAGTGAAGGAAATGAAGGGGAAAAAAACAAATGTTGAGAATGGAGAATGTGTGCAGGATTCAGAGGAAATGTTTCAAGTAAACCTGTTTGATAGGGATGAGTCAGCAAATGATGGATGTATAAGTACAACCCTCTAGTTTTGATGGTTGTGGGATGATTTACTTAAAGAAATGGTGGTGCAGAGTGAGCCAGAAAATGAAGGAGATGTTTCCTGGGGGGATATTATAGATAAAATACAAAAGGAGGATGCAGAAACAATCCTGAGGAATAGTGTGAGATGGAAAAGAAAAATAAAACCACAACAGGCACCCAAAGAGGCAGAAGGTAATAATAAAACACGAGCCTGTAGGTGTAAGCAGCAGCAGGTTTAATCACATAAACGCCACACAATACAAAGCGTTTTCATCCACCAGACTTCCTCAGATGTAAAATGAAAGAATGAAGGCTGTGCCTGCCTATATACCCCTCCCAATCTAATTAGTAATTAAAACAATTGTTTAATTGACACAAATAAAATCCTGTAACTAAAATATTCGTGACAACCTACCAACTTGCCACAAATACAGATGAAAGTAGATAAAAACATGCACATTTTTAAAAGAACTTTAAAATAAATATATAAATACTAAAACCATCACAATGTGTTGGACAGATAAATAAACTTGAATCAAAAACCAACAAAAGGAACTTGCAAAACAATATATATACTTATTTTATAGTTATTTTATAGTTTTGCAGCTCTCATTTTTAAAATAGGGGCAATGGATATGTATTCATTCAGCCCTGGGAATCTATTGGCTTCCAATAACAACTGCCAAAATATTTCTCTCACCTCTATCCTATTTTCCCACGGGCCCCCCTCACATCACATTGCACCTTCTCTACAACAAAGAAGCCCCATTTTGCTTGGGGACATGTCAGTGTATGTTTAAACAAGGCATTTTTAATATCTTTGACTCTAATAGCATATAAATGCTCATAAATCCTCTTTTTTTACAGGGGTCCCCCAAACGGCACGAGATAAATAAGAGTGGTAGCCAGGAAGGGGGACTAGCCAACTTGTTGGACCAGTGGAGTACAGGAATATTACTGTGGATGGACCATGTCACACCCTACATGACTTTAAAATTTACAATTACAGCAGTGAGGAGATTGACAGGAAACATTTTCTTTTATTTTCAAAAGGTTTTAAATTCATCCCCTCTACAGGGGGTAATTTAGTGGACAGCTTAATAGACTTGATGATTTTTCTACGGAAAAAGAATTTAGATATTATGTTTCAGGGGCAACAGGATGGTGGTACTAATAGTGGTATTAGAAGACCTAGTACCTATAATCCCCCTATACACCCCCAGCTAAAAAGTTTTGAAAGGGAGGTCGAAGAAGAAATCAGGAATGTTTATAGGGGTGGATGGCACGGTAAATTTAACATGACTAGAGAAGAAAAGGTACTTCTCAAATCCTTCAAGAAAATAGATACCTGAGAGTTATGCAACCCGACAAAGGTGGAGGGGTGGTCTTCATGGACTGTATTTTGTATTCCAGTAAGATGATGGATATGCTTAATGATACCAACAGGCATGTTAGGGTATCCAAGAATGAGATTAACTTAGCATACCGTAAGATTGATTTGGTTTTACAGGACATGCTGAATGACAATTTTATAAACCAGGACACTTTTAAGTATCTCAGTGTGGACAGACCCCATATCCCTGCTATTTTCGGGATACCCAAGGTACATAAAAGTGTGGAGGATCCACCCCTGAGACCCATTGTGGCAGCCAATGGCTCTAAAACCCATCTGTTGGCCAAATTTTTGGATATAAAATTAAAAGATATTTGGGTTAGGACCAATGGTATACTTAAGGACTCCTGGGAATTTCTGAGAAGTATTAATAGCAACATGTATTCAGATTCCTTAATATTTGTAACCCTTGATATTCAGGATTTATTTAATGTGATTCCACATTCTACAGGGTCAGAATGGTTCCAGGATGCCATCACCAACATGGAAAACTTGACCACAATACTTTTCTGGTTTATACAGAGTTGCTGGATTTGGTATTGAAACACAACTTTATATTTTTTGAGGGTGAGTTGTTTAAACAGATCCAGGGAGTGGCAATGGGGGCAAGTTGTGCCCCTACTTATGCCAACATTGTGCTCATGGTTTGGGAAGAGAAGTTTGTGTTCCAGTCTGAATATGCACAATATTGGGTATATTACAAACGTTACCTGGATGATATTTGCATTTTTTGGAAAGGTAGTATGGAAAAGTTAACAGACTTCATTGACTATCTAAACCATACCACTAATTTTTGGAAATTTACTTCCCATATTACACATGACTATATGAACTTTCTGGACGTCACTATTAAAAAAGACATCCTAGGGCAGCAGTTTACATCTAATGTATATAGAAAGGAAACCTTTTCTAACTCGTACCTATATTTCACTAGTTCCCATCCATTTAAACAGAAGAGAAGTATTATCAAGGGATAATTTGTCCGTAAGTTGTAGGATGACCTCTTTGGACTCAGACTTCGAAGACGAAAGTCAGAGAGTCAAAGAAATGTTTATATCTAGGAAGTATCCTAACTATTTAATTGATGAGGTTTTGGAGGAAGTAAAGAATGGGAGAAAGGATAGGTTTGCCCCTATTTTGGGAACAGGAGATACAAGTGTGATAGTACCAATAAATGTGCAGGGTACCACACAACAACCAGGGGTGACGTTACCAGGGATGAAATCAAGAAACCTTGGGGGTAACTATGTGATGTTTTATAATCAGAACACCTCTAGGGTTAAAAACATTATTACTCAACACTGGAGCAGGTTTAGGTGTTATTCAGAGTTGGACATTTTGTTTACCAACACCCTAGGATTTACATATAAAAAAGGCAGGAACCTCAAGGATTTGCTGGAGCATAATGGTTCTATTGTTTCATGTAAGAAATTGGGAACCTACAAATGTGGGGCATGTGCCCAATGCCCATATATACTTAGACAGGATTCTGTATACATCCTGTCAAGAGACCATCAGATTCAGAGTAGTAGTTTTTCCAACTGTAATAGTGAAGGCTTGATTTATTTAGCCCTATGTAAAACCTGTGGTGCATTTTACATTGGAAAAACTACTCGTAAACTCAAAAGGAGGATTTATGAGCATTTATACGCTATTAGAGTTGAAGATATTAAAAATGCCTTGTTTAAACATACACTGACATGTCCCCAAGCAAAATGGGGCTTCTTTGTTGTAGAGAAGGTGCAATGTGATGTGGGGGGGGGCATGGGAAAATAGGAAAGAGGTGAGAGAAATATTTTGGCAGTTGTTATTGGAAGCCAATAGATTCCCAGGGCTGAATGAATACATATCCATTGCCCCTATTTTAAAAATGAGAGCTGCAAAACTATAAAATAACTATAAAATAAGTATATATATTGTTTTGCAAGTTCCTTTTGTTGGTTTTTGATTCAAGTTTATTTATCTGTCCAACACATTGTGATGGTTTTAGTATTTATATATTTATTTTAAAGTTATTTTAAAAATGTGCATGTTTTTATCTACTTTCATCTGTATTTGTGGCAAGTTGGTAGGCTGTCACGAATATTTTAGTTACAGGATTTTATTGGTGTCAATTAAACAATTGTTTTAATTACTAATTAGATTGGGAGGGGTATATAAGCAGGCACAGCCTTCATTCTTTCATTTTACATCTGAGGAAGTCTGGTGGATGAAAACACTTTGTATTGTGTGGCGTTTATGTGATTAAACCTGCTGCTGCTTACACCTACAGGCTCGTGTTTTATTATTACCTTCTGCCTCTTTGGGTGCCAGTTGTGGTTTTATTGGTTCCTGGTTCTGTGGCACCCTTTCCTTGGAGTTTTTGGATTACTTGTTAGATGGAAAAGAAAACATATGCAGAGAAAGTAAAAGAATGAAAAAGTGGAGTAGCTGAAATGAAAGCCGAAAAAATGAAAAAGGGAAGTATGTAGTAAGGATTTAAGTAAAGAAGACAAAGAAATGGACAGGTGTGAAGTGTGGGGCAATTTAATAGCTCCTTTGGGTGTAAATGCACATGTGGTAAGAGAATTATTCTTATTGACAAAGAGACATTTTGTCATATTATATTTCAAACTATTTTTTTCAATGGAGAATTTACTTGGAGAAAACAGAAATACTGTAATCCATTGAATCTTTATGTGATAAAAGCATTTAATGGGGAATCAAAAAGAAGACTCATTCAATTTTGAACAGAGGTAGAAAGACATTGAAAGGACATTTGAAAGCTTTATGTAAAGAGGCACTGGGCATTGCAAATGTTTAAAGTGGATGAATGAAAAAAGATGAGAGATTAGTAGTACAATTGTATAAATATAAGTATGATAAATTTTGGGGGTATGGTAAAAAAGTAAAATAGAAAATGAGTTAAATGAAATAAAATGTTACCAAGAAAAAATCTTTTTATGGAAAATAAAAATTAATGATATAGAAAAAGATAGAAAAGTAAGAAACCATTGGAAAATCTAACAGACAAAAAATATATAAATAAGAAGCAAATGGTGTAATCAAAAACTAGAATGTCAAGATTTTTTTGTGGAGGCTGATAATAGATAAAGTACCAGTAAAGGAAATATGCCATATAAAAAAAAGAATTAAATATGTTTACATTGTCAAGAAGAAGAAATTAATGAGCATGTGTTTCTGAAGTGTAAAAGAGTAAAAAATATATGAGGAAAAGTATGTAAAGACGATTTTTTGAAGATATAAGAGGATAAAATAAACATGGATATGATTAAATATGGATATTATAAAAATAGAAGCAATGAATATGTTAAAATAATAGATAAAATGTTATTGTATGTTATATGGGTTATATGGAATGAAAGAATAAATTAAATTTATGTTTAAAGGAAAATAGATTTTAGCAACAATATTAAGTAGAATCAGATGGTGGCTAGGGAAAAACAAGTGGGATCCAATAGGGATGAAAATTTAACATGATTTTAAAGGAAAATTTGAACATGTGTAAACAAGATTTGTATATTTATGTATTTCTGCACATGTAAATATTTATAAATATGCAAATATTTTGTAAATAAGAGTTATTTTTGGACAGAAATAAAAGACCCGTTCTCTTTTTGATAGGTGGATTACAACCACTTTAACACCAACTCAAGCAGATGGGATCTCGATTTAACATCTCATTTGAAGGGTGATACACTCAGTATTACAGCACCCTCTTTTTGCTGCACTGCATTGTCAGCTATTGATTTATCTGGTGTGGGACTAGAACTTAGAATTTTCTGAAATGGCAAGTGTGATATCTGCTGCACCATTGACATTGCATCATAATAGTCTCTTGTATTATTCTAGAAATTCTCTAATACATTTCTATAAAATTTCTCATACTTCACTTGCTCTCTTCTATCTTACATCATCCTGACACTGAAAAAAACCCTTTTCATACTTATTTATAAATTCAGTCTACCACTCAGACCATTTTTTTAAAAAAGTCATTCGTGGTTAAATGATCCTTTCATGACTGCAATACTTCCCACTCTGCAATTTCATCATACAATTTCTCATTTTTTTATTCCTTATTTTAACATACTTCCTTTCTTCCATCACCTCCATCTAAATTGATAAAAAATTGCAAATGTATCACCATCTGCTACTCCCAAGCCTTCTGATAATACAAATAATCAATTTCAGATCCAAGTGACCCCTTCTGTAAGTCCTTTAATTTATGTTCCAGACAGCTAATTTATCACTGCCTGCATTTTTTACATCTTTCCCTTTATTTTTATTTTTCTTATTTAAATCATGATTAAAGTTCACTGCAATTATAATTTTCACATTGGCCACCACATAGTCTACTATTTAATAAAACAGATTCTCTCTTTCCTTGCTATATATGCATATAATGCTATAGTTCTACAAATATGTTCTCTCCACCTCACATGCACAACAGTTAACCTTCCCATCTTTACCAATGTTACTTCTAGTGTTCCATAGTTTTTCACACAACACAGACACTCTAAAATAACTTTCAGTTCCCATGGCCCATTTCTACCTCGCAATTTTTCTGCTTGTTTTCTTCACTTGTCAGGAATTTTACATCCTCTAACAGAATAACGTCCACGTCACATTTAGCACATTATTTCAACATCCCTATCCTTCTTATAGTGTTAATAATACTGTTCACATTTACTGAAAGTAATCAAAAATGTAATCTTTCCTTATTTTTAAGTTTAGGGAAAATATTTTAAAATTTTTATTTTCTTATTTTTACTCTTTTCCATATCAAATTTTTTTTCCGGGTTTATGTACAAATAATCCTTGATCATCAGAAACAGATTTTTCACTAGCTAGAGCTTCCAAAAAATATTAGTATCAATCCCTTCTCCTGACCTCTCTTCCTGCATGAAATCGTTACCCTCTTTTTTCTCCTCCATATATTTTCTTCTTCTTCTTCTTCTTCTTCTTCTTCTTCTTCTTCTTCTTCTTCTTCTTCTTCTTCCTTTTTCTTCACCTAGTTCACCCCCTCCTCCAGCCTCTTGGTGTCCTTCCTTGGGGATGTTTCTTCCCTTTCCCCTTTATTTTTCTTTATTTACTGTTTTCATCTTAGCAATCCATCCAAAAATGAACTTTTTATAGAACTTGCATTCAGCTACACATCTTCTTGCTGTATGCCCTTTCTCCCCACAATAACCTGCATTCAGCCACACACCTTCCTGCATATGCCCTTTCTCCTTACATTGGTTACAATGTATTTTGTCACAATTACTAATTAAATGAGAAAAGTCCCCACAAAAGAAACATGGTTTAGGCTGGTCAGCAACATATCTTAATTTCCATCTATGACCAGCCACAAAAAATAACACTTAACAAGTGTTTCACCATGCTTTTTTTTTTTCAAATTTCAAAACAGCTTCCAACCTCCACCCCTCCAGTCTATAAGTTTCTCTTGTCTCTAACTTTCACAATGTTTTCAACAGTTTCACACAAACCCTGCACACATTTTTAACATCCTCCTGTTTCAGTTCATCAGTTCTAAATTTCAAAGTGAAATATTTTTACTTTTAAGTTGCTATCATAAAACAAATAATTGTCCATTAATACATGACCTTCTTTTTGTTACACAGTTACAGAAAATTCATCAGTCTCTCATTTTCAAATGTTAAATCACAAAAAGTATCTGTCCCTGTATGTACAAAAAAAATTCTTAAGGTTCAAAACCCAGAACAGTTATCAAATTGTCCCATATATATATAACATCTGTCTATTGCAGTGCCATTTTTATGCATATTCTCAGAGTTGTTCTCTTATTTTTAAAAATAGATTTAGTTACGCTTTTTTGCTGCACTCCTTTTTACCTGTTGTCACAGATGCATATGTTTTAGTTACCATATTATCCACTGCCACAAAGCCAGACTACTTCTCAGTTTTTTTCTGCTTTTCTCTTTTACTTTCTGACACTGCCACATATGTTTTAACTGCTACATTTTCTGCTGCCATATCACCTGGTTCCTTCTCTACATTACCATCCTTAGCACTTCGGAGAAAGTTATCTGCCACCTCACTCCATGAAACAGCAGAACTGTCACTTGGGTCATCCTGCTCAGTCATTTTTAATAGAACATCATCTGCAAGCCCTTCTGACTCCACTTCTGTTATCTGTGCCACCCCAACAGACTCACTTGCTTCCTTCTCCACTGAAACATTTAAACACTGCAAATTTGTGTCATACATAACACAGGAGTCTTTATCTTCATTCTGATATTCCATATCAAATAATTTTTTTTCTCTGAATTCTCATTTTCCACCTAGAAGCTTTCTATAGCTTTCTTCTCCTCCTCTATGCTGCTGATTCCTTTAGGTCTCTTCCTTGCTGCTATAGGAGCCCTCTGGCACCATCTAGCAGCTCAAAGGAGCAAGGGTTCTTTATTACTAAACATCAAATCATTTTAACATTATTTACAATATTTACATATTATACATTAACAGTTATATACATTTTAACTCATACACTTTGCTAATTACATTTTAATACTTTCCAATTACTCTTTTATTTTTAAACATCCATTGTTCCCCCCAACCTTCCTATATAACCAAATTAATATTTTCTTTAGTATTTCCTAAATATCCATTTTCCATTAAATGTAATCTCATTCATTCTTTCATTCCTTCATTCCAAACAGTCCATATAATATAGAGCATTTGTTTATCAATTTTCTTTTTTGCACTTTATTACCATAATACCCATATTCTATTATATCCATGTTTGTATCTTTAATTCCTTTAATCCCTCCCACAAACTTATTTTTACATAATTTGTCCCACAATTCTTTTACTCTTTTGCAATATAAGAAAACATGCTCTGCCATTTCAATTTCACCACAGTAGTCACACACTCTTTCTTTGATTCTTTTATATGGCATATTAGCTTTTGCTTGTAGCTTTTTTATTGATAACCTCCATAAAAACTTTACTTTCATAATATTTCTTACACAATCAAATCTTGTTCTTCTGGCTTTCCTTTTCTCATTCTCTAATTACTTCAGTGGGTATATTTACAATAATATTTATTCATTATATTTATATTCCATTGCTTCCACTTAATATTCTTCATATTTATTTTTCATAATAACATCTTATCTTGATACTCTTTCTTTTTTAATGTACTTATTCTTTTCCATATTCCATTGTATGTTTCGCTCATTATTACACTTATTAAAGATTTATTACCTTCTTTTAACCATGTCATTACCTTGAATAAATTTAATGATGCTGCATGTACAATTGGATTAACTAATCCTAACCATCCTTCTTCTTCTTTGACATATAATACTTCTCTTTTCACTGGGTTTAATCTTGATCCCTATATAAAAGAGAATACAATCAACATGACTTCTTTTTCATACTTTGCAGGCATCATAAATACACTCCTTAAATATGTAATTTTTCCTAAAAAGACAGAGTTAATTGCAACTTGTATGTCCTCCAAAACATACAGATATTCCTTACTTTTTCCAGTACATTACCCCATTGTTGTGTCCTATACTGATTAACCCCAAAATGTACACCTAATCTCTCTAGTACTTCATTATTACACTGAATACAATCTATTTTATCCATTGTTCCCATACCTTTATTTTTCTCCTTATTTATACAGATACCAATAGCATTTGAGTATTTATTAACTAGCTTAATCCCTTTTCCATTAATTCCTTGTTATTAGAATTATATCATCTGCAGAAGCAAAAATCACTAATAATGCACCACTGAATTAATGATCAACACAAGTAGAATACTGCTTGGAGGACATCCCTGCCTAATACCACTCTTTATATCTATTTCTTGACTTAAACATCCATTTAATAGAACTTTTACTGTACTATTTTCATATGCTGTAGCAACTATTTTTACTATTTTATCACTTATATTATATTGTTTCAATATGTCCCATAAAATGTCATGTTGTATTTTATCAAATGCCTTACTCAAATCACCTGCCGTAATTTTAACTTCAGAATTCTTATTTACTATATCATCTACAATTTCTCTCATTATCATCATTTCTTGACTTCCTTCTCCCTTTTTCCCAAATATTGTTTCCTCAAGTAAATTATTTGCTTTATTTTCTAATTGTTATTCTATTACTTTCATAAATATTTTATCATCTGCATTATTTAACACTATTGATCTCCAGTTCCTTATATCTTCTTTTTTTCCCTTTCTTCCATATCCATTTTATTAGAATAACACATATTCCTTTTTCTCTTGGACCCTTCTTTAACCATTCATTTAAAACTTTCAGAAAATACATATTCTGCCAACTGCTTACATATTTATATATATAATAATCAATTCCACCCATTCATGTTACTGATTCCATATTTGCCTCTTTTAACACATCCTTCATTTCTGCTATAGTTATTTTCCTTTCTAACCATTCTTTATCTTCCTTAGTTATTTTTTAACTCCCCTATTTTGTGTTTCTTCTATCTTCTTCTCTCTCTGAATGTTTTCCCTATATAATCTTTTGTAACATCCATTATTTCTTGCTGTGTTTTAACATATCCCCTTCTCATTTCTTAATTCTGTTATTATTCTCTTATTTTCTTTTACTGTCTTATTTAAATATGGTGCAACCTCTCCATTTTTCCCTTGTACAAATACCTTTCTTTAAACATTTTTTTTAATTTTCTGTTGATTCATCTCATAAAATTTCTTCTTTTTCAAAAAATTCTCTCTTATTTCCTAATACATCTTTAAATAATTCCTGACTAAATTTTCTATATTGTTGTTTCTATCCCTTCCTTCTCAGACTTTCCCATTCCAAAAAACATTTCTTATATTGTTCTTTAAAAATTATCCACCATGTTCAGTCTTTATAAAATACTCTCATACCTATATGATCTTTCCATAACTGATTAAGCCTTTCTCTACCTTTTTCATTTAATTCTTTATCATTTAACCTTTTGATACCTTTCCCCATCTTTATATATTTTTTTCTATCCAGATTGCTAAATGATCCAAAATTCCTGTCATTTTCTTCCTCCTTACATAATTTTCAAAACTTTATGAAATTAAAAAGTAATCTATTTCTGTCTTTATATTATTTTTATACATCCACTGTTTATTATCCCAGATATATAATTTTCCACATTTTATTATCTTTGTTATTGTCTTAACATCACTTCCTTCTTTTGTTCTGCATCTCAGGTCAAAATTAAAGTCTGCCTCCAATATTATTTCCATGTTTATACTAACATAATTCATACTTTTAACCATACCCTCGCTTTCTGTTTTTGTAACATATGCATGCAGTGCAATAATTCTATATACCTCCTTTCCATCTTACATCTACAACTATTATTCTCCCCAATATTACTATAGTGAAATGTAGAATTCTTATTGATTGTCAGTTTAATATACCTAATCCAGAACATATTTTCCCATGTTCCAAATAATCTTGCATTCCCATAATCTTTCTGCCTATAATATCCCCTTCTGTTAAAATACTTATGTCTTCCAAAATAAAAAAAATGTCTATATCAAGTGCAGAACACCATTCCAAAACACCCAACCTTCTTTTAACATTCTTTATACTATTTACATTTATAGCTAAAATTTTCTTTCTGTCTTTTGTATGTTGTTACACTTCTTTATCCTTTGCCTTTTTTATGTTCCCTCATACCTATGATCTTCATTTTTTTTTCTTTTCCCAATAGTATTCTTTGTTCCCTTTATCACACTGCAGTGAGCACCATCTTCTTCACTGGCTCATCCCTTTCACCCTCCCCTTATTTCTATTCCTTTCCATGCATTGATTTATTTTCTTTTTCTCTGTTTTCTTCTACTCTTTTTTGTTCTTGCTTTCTACTTTAATCTATTTCAGTATTTTTTCTTGTTCATTCCCTTTCTGTTATTCATATTTATCACACTTTTCCTCTTTATTTTCTGTATTTTCATTACAATCCATCCATAACTGTCCTGTTTGTTCACACTTTTTATATTTTATATGACATTTTTGCTTTATGTCCTACCTTATATAAATAAAACATTTTATCTTATCACAGTTACTAATTGATTAATTTTACCACAAAAGAAATGTTTTCAGTTATTCCCAATATTTGACCGTACCCCTATTTCCATTAACATTTATCATGCTCAGAATGTGTATAATTCTTTCATTTTCCATTTTCAGTATAACCCCACAGTCCCACATACTTCTATTATAAAGTTTTGTAATGTCCATAACATCTTTACATAGTCTTTAAAAAATCTTTTAGTCTTCTTTTGCCACTTCTGTTTAGGACTGCACATACATTTTCTTTTTTGTCTATCTATTAAGTGCTTGCATTACATATTCATTCCAAGGATTACATTTTTTTTATTTCATACTGTTCTAAGAATGTTTTCCATATACTGCCCTGTCTCAAAAATAATTTCACAAAATGTATCTTTATTAATATGTATAAAAGGTCTTACATGCTTTGGTGAGATTCCCAATGGTATAATTATATTATCCCAGTTGTCATACATCTCAAGTTCTTTCTCTCTTCCTTAATACTTATTATCACTAAAAATTTCTCCTGGTATTATCCATCTTCTTTTCGTCTTTCCTTTACCCTTTTTTCACTATTTGTGCATACAACCTCTTCTTATCCCTTTTACTTTCCCCCATCTCTTCCTCTTGTATCATGTCCATAACGTTGTGCCACAATACTGCTTTCTTGCTTTCCAATTCACTTTGTTCTCTATGTTCATTTAAGTAAACATCCTGCAACCATCCAGATTGGAAGGTTGTAATACATCCCAACTGCAACTCTCTTTCTTCTACAAGTAGTTCTTTTTGGAACAAAATTTCTGAATCCTGCAACTCTACTGCCATTCGAATGTTCTCCTGTCCTAGTTTATCTGTCTCATACTGCATCTGTAGAACTTTGCACTCCTCTTCTTCTGTCTGTACATCTTTTTGCAAAGGATCAACATCATTTGCATTCATATGTAAGTTTAATGAAACTCGTACATCTATACTTTTCTCCTTGCTTGCCATACTGCTTCCTGCTTTCCCGAGCTGCCTCTGCATCTGGACTAGAAATAGGAAGCCCAGCAAGTAACAGCATCCCTGCTCACAAAAGTCAGGGAAGTGCTCAAGTATCTTGACCAGATTTCCACAAGTCAATATGAGGACAAACTCGGGTGTCCTCTAATGAGAAGCAATTGTTCTAGTGGGACTAACCTTGTCAACAAACCGTAAATAAATGAATAAATACATATTTATATTACAATAGTTTCAATTACAGTGAAATGAACAGTAAAAATAATTAAGTAAAGTGCTTTGCACATGATCATTTAGATTCTTATACTTTCAGTGCTAGGGTTAGTCCCTAAGAAAATGTAAGACTTTTAGCTTTATCTGCTACTTGCCTCATCCAGAAGTGAGTTTTGAGAATGATATTTATATATCTGAAGATCACCCAATCATCACATTTCCTCTACTGATGAGGTGAGTAATATAATTGCTATAGCTACTTGACTCTCTGCTTATGGCAAAATCTAATATAAAAGCATCCTTTAGGTTACCACTACTGAATAACTTTCTAGAGTAAAAGGTCACTCTTTTTTACAAAGCACTGATAGTGAGCTGTTAATTCTCATGTATGCTGTTTGTAAAGTTCAGGTTGGTGAAGCATGTCAGGAAGAATTTTACATTTTCTTTGGTTTCTCATTCCCACTACCTAGATGATTTTCAGTTTGTGACATATTCTGTTACAGATAAACCAGTGTATTCAATGTATTTGTACAGATACTGGAATTCTTTTAGTGGGAATGAAATGTCACTGGCAGAGTTTTTTTTTCCTGGTAAATCCACTGGGCTGGCAACACTTTCTAATTATGTGGTTCAAAATCACACACTAAACAAATGGATACTGTGTTAATCAAAATCTTAAGTAGTGGATGAAATTTATTAGCATCTCGTACCCTTAATACTGTACATTTAAACTACCAGGATGTTATTAGGTTCATAATTTAGTTCACTGCATAAAATGACAAGATTATCCAAGGAAAAAATGGGTCATTTTGCTAGATCAGTAGGTAAACAGTACAACAGAATGTTGTTAAATTGAAAAGAAGTCTAAAGTTTATTAGTCTTACTGAATTGTGCTTATAAAGTCATTAAGCCATTGGGTGTCTTTATAAAATAAATGTGTTGTTCTCTATAAGGCAAACAGAATTACAGTAAACATGTCAAGCTGCCTTACAACAAAATACAAGACACGAAAGTTTATAGCATATTTATGAATAATGTAACTGTCTTTATTTTTTTCTGTAGAATTTATGAGGACAGCCTTCATGCCATTTATATACAGATACATCTGGTTTCTTATGCAAGGGATTGGTATTGGCGGAACTTCTGTTTCAGATTCCTGGCCATTACAATGGAGCGACATGGAATTATTCATCATTATTACATTTCATGAGCACCTTTTAAGTTTAGCAACATTGATTTTGTAGGGCAAGTCTTACCTAACAGAAAGCAATATATTCATTGAGATAATATTTAAGTGCGTGTATTCTAATTAAATAATCTGCCTACTCAATGTAAACAATGAGAACAAGGAGGCATTTGAGAGATATTGTTTACATCTGTTATGGAATAATATGTTTAAAGCAGTCCGTGTAAGTAGTGCTGAGTATTTGTTTTGCTCATCTTTCTTGTTTTAGGTCCTAAGGCAGAAATTCAGAGCCCCCACCAGTGAAAAGCTTTAACACAGGCTGCTATCACTGTCAGCGTCCGTTTCTAATTCAGTGACAGGATCACTGCAGTGATCCTTCAAGATCTATAGGATCACTGCAGTGACCATCTCCACAGCCATGCTTCCTGCTACTGATGTACTCTGGGGAAATGGACTATGCTAATTAGCCATGTGGTCTCCCAGAAATGTCTGCAGTAAGGCATTTATGCAGTCAAGCAATTCATAGAACCACTCAGCTATGTAATTCACAAATGAAAGCTGAGATAATTAACTCAGGCAAAAGTGCATGCTCACCCATTTATTTCAACATGTGATTCTGCATTTATGGCATGTGCCAGGGGGTTTAGGGGATGGTTGTGATGGATGGTGTGCATGTGTAATGCAGAGTGATGAGTGGTGAACATGTGTTTTGGTAGCAAGACCTAATTGGGGAACACTAGACAGTGGAGACAGTCTTTACTCTTATGCTTGCAAAGTAAAAAAATTATTACAATGGGTTTTGCATTTCATAAAAATATGCAACTCATTAACAAGCCAGTGTTTTATTCATCGAGCTAACAGAAGACTTGATAGCATCAGAGGAATTCCATCATAGCTTCATAGGTGTATACTAGGCTAGTACATAAAAATATGTAAATCTAATACCACTGACACAAAATGGAACTCATTAACAAGCCAGTGTTTTATTCATTGAACTAATAGAAGACTTAATAGTATTGGAGGAATTCCATCATAGGTTCATAGGTATATACTAGGCTAATGACCACTAGGGTCTTTTTACGCCTAGCCGTGCAACCCAAATGTGTCCTACAAGTTATATGTTTTAGATGTCTATATAGAGGTGATTGTTGGTTTTAATATGATTTACTGACTGCCTCTGTCCATCAGAGACATGGGTACCAGAAGAGGGGTGAATTTTCGATTGTGCATCAAATAGTTCAATTTACACTTAAATAGGTTTAGTGAGGGACTTTGTTTCACATGGATGGGGTGCTTGCTCCAGAGAAAGGGAAATCTCTGAGATACATACCTGTCTCGCCAACATAGCCTTTCTGTATTGCAAGCAAAATGTAGTTCTTTAGATATAGTTATAATGCTGTTTGTTTTGTGGCTGTGCAAATTATGATGTATGTTCTGAACAAAATTGTTCAGAAAAAACATTACAGTGCAAGGTTTGCAGTTCAAGTATGTTCTCTGTTACTGTAATGAATTAATGCCCTGACTTGTTAATGATCTGCTTTCTGTGAAAGGGTAAGGTTCAAGGATTTTTTCTGCCTTGTAAAGAGGAGGCTGCCATATCTGTCAACAGCTGTGCCTAGGACATGTGGATAAACCTAAAAGGAGCATTGGTTCCCCTTCACAAGATCGAATATATGAATACCCGAAACTCATAAGCCCGAGCCCAAAATCTCGAATATTCATATACTCGAAATTGTGAAGAGGCACAAAAGGAAAGTAAAAAACACTTTTTCTAATGTTTTTGCAGGGGGGCTGCACCCCCCTGCACCCCCCACACCCCCCTACTTAAATATACCAACTCTGAGATCACACTACAGCAAAGGAGATGGAAATGTACCATTATGTGCTATATGCATAAGCGCACAATGGGACACTTTCCATTCCTCCGCTGAAGTGAGGCCATGAAACCTGCACATTAAGGAAGGAACAGTACAGGGGGATCCAGCCCCCCTACAAAAAGGTAAGTAAAACCCTTAATCTATTTTTTTACACTTCCCATTCACAATTTCGAGTTACTGAAACTCGAGATTTTGAACTCAATCTTATGAGTTTCGAGCTTTCAATAATTCGATCTTGTGAAGGGGAACCGGAGCATTACACTGTTTAAATATTACTCACTTAGCAAGTTAATTGGCAACAGGTCATACATCTCAATGTACTTGCTGAAGAACAGTAGGACTGAAATTGTAATGTCTGGCCTTACTGACTGACTTCAATCATCAGTGATCTATGAGGGGACAGCAAAACAATAAGAGACAACATAAGGGATTTTCTGTAATGTAACAGATAGGTGAGAGGTATGGCAGTGTCCTTGCATGTTTGTAGTGAGAGAGCGTGTGTGTGTGTGTGTGTGTGTGTGTGTGTGTGTGTGTGTGTGTGTGTGTGTGTGTGTGTGTGTGTGTGTGTGTGTATGATTGAGGGGGCACCTGTGCCAATGTGATGCATGGGCTACCAGTAGTGATTACCACATGAAAGTGCTGATTGATGACTATGAATTTGACCAACCATAACTTTTTAAAAACTTTGCAGCCTAGTTACTGCAGGGATGTTCAAATATAAAACAATCACATTGGTCCTGTGGCAGTTACAATGGCTGCAAGTCTGACAAATTATTATCTGTAAAGTTTTGGTCATACAGGACCTTGCTCTTCATGAGTTGGGTCCCCTAGTTGTATAATTCTTAGAAATTATACTGCACTTCATACACCGTGATCAGCCTCACTGGGGTTCATCCTGAGGTGTAGCTTGAGAAATTTAGTGTTTGTACTTTTGCTTTTTAAGATACGTGTATCTGAATATGCTACCTGCCTGGTTGAGAAGGACCCTGTTGTGAGTGGATTCAATATCACTTTAAAGACCCATATTTTTGGGCTTGCTTGCTCTAGAGGTACCTTATAAACTTCCTGCCTAAACTATGTCTTACCCATGGTCTTATTTTATTCTTTTACTTTAGTTCTTATTTCTATGTATACGTTTATACTACTAGTAGGTGGTTATTTTATTGCACCCAAGTTTAGTTATGAACATGTTAATGAATCAGACCTGAATTTGAAATATATCTATCTATGTATGCATGTGTGTGTGTGTGTGTGTGTGTGTGTGTGTGTGTGTGTGTGTGTGTGTGTGTGTGTGTGTGTGTGTGTGTGTTTATATGTCTCAGAGTGGTGATGTCTGTAAATGTATATTTGTGTGGGGGGGTGGGGAGCTGCCATACCTCTCACCTCACCTCACCTCTCAGACTAATGAGCAGTGGATGAAATATGTGGAGGCAGTGAAAATGATGGGAAAAGGGTCTTAGAAAAGCTAGCTAAGTAGGCTGAAAGGTGGCAGATGAGATTCTGTGCAGACAAGTGCAAAGTACAATATTTGAGCCACAACTACTACTGTGTAAATTATCAGCTGGAGAGGTCAAGTAATGACAACAGAGCAGGAGAAGAATCAGAAGCTGTGTGACATTGCAGTGGCAGGAGGTAATATAATTCTAGGGTGTATCCTCAAAGCAGAGAGTCTGTTAGCAAAAAGATAATATTTCCTCTCTAGTAGGCTATGGTCGGGTCACACCTTGCACAATGTGTTCAGTTCTGGAAGCCATAAAAGAAAAGGAATATTTTATTGCTGGAAGATGCCCTAAAGAAAGCTACTAGAGGAATACTTGGAATGGAGGAAAAAATATGAGCGGATACTACAGAAGTGATCATATCAAGGAGAGCTAAAAGTACTGTCCATAACTGAAAGGACATTGGCAGGGGGTGACACAGCAGATTGCAGGAACCAACTACTCCTTGAATCTGCAAATGTGCTTATTCAATGAGTGGGTTCTGAACCCATGGAAAGGACTATGAGAACGGGTGGCAGGGGGGGGATTCATGGAGACATTAATAAAAGCATGTGACAGATGGAGAAGAAGTATGGGGAAAGATGGAAAAAGAAAGGAGGTAGAATGCTGAATGATTTTAGGCTTACTAGATGATATGATTGTGTCGCACTGCTGTCAAAAATGTAATGTCAACTTCTGCAATGTCTTAGCTTTAATGAAACTGATGGTATATATTTTTTAACATTTTCTCTTATTCTTAATTGGCATGGTTTTATTTATTTATTTATTTATTTGTTAACTGGCTAAGTGAATCAGTCCTTCTCCAGTCCTTTTCAGCAATGATTTGTCAACAAGGGGAAGGGGAAATGCAATAAGCAAATCAACATATTTGAGCAATTTTGCATAGTGATATATTTGCTGGTGACAAGAAACCAGAATACCTGGTAAAAAAAAGAAGACACTTGGAGACCATGATAATTCCACAAAGAGAGTGACCAGATATGAGTAAACACCTGGAACTGTGAATCAGAAACCTTAATGATGCTACCTTTGAATTTCTATTGGCATTCTGGTGTTATTTATAGTAATTACTCGGATATCTTATTTGCTTGGGAAGATGAACAGTCAGGAATCCTTCAAAAAATGCACATTTTAAGCTACAACATAGCAAGAATTCAAACTGACAACAGTCTGTCAAATTGCAACATGCTCATTCAGCTTTCCTACAATTCCCTATTAGGGTCCCCCATGGATCTATTCTGGTAACTCTTACTTTTTAATATTTTCATTAACAGCCTCCATATTGCACCTAAACATGCCTACATGCCTCCTTAGTCCAACATTCCAATGACTCATCATGCATATGTTCTTCCTAAATTCTATCTCATCTTCAGCAGTCTTTTGCCTCCATTGATTCATGGTTTAATAGCTCTGAACTTCTACTAGAATAAAGAAAAGCAAGTTACTCCTATTCCTTCTTAATACAAGCAACCTGAATAGGGTTGCCTTCACTGCTACCTCCCTAAGCAACACAAAAATAGAAGTTGTTTCATACACAAAACTATTAGGGATTATTATAGTGACAACCTGAAATTCAACTTACATATACATCAGACCATCAAGAAGACCCACTAGAGGCTTAGGACACTTTACAGAATCAAACACTCCTTCATAGACACCTCCAAAATAACATTGGAATCTATCATTCTCTTACCATCCCTACTTTAAGGATCTCCTATCTTGACAAATCTATAGGCCACACTTGCATATAATATAGAACAATGCTACAATAAAGTGTCAAAGTTTGCAAAAAGTCTGCCTTATAGGCCACACCACTGTATTGTTTTAAAATACTGAAATGTGTTTGAGTTACCTACTCTCAGCTAACCATATCCTTCAGCATTATGTATGATTGAGACAATTGAATTCATAACACAAAACTTCTTACATACATATATACATACATACATACACATTTTTCAAGCATGAGCATTAATGCCCTTCTAGCCGGCCAATATACCAAAACAGTTGTTCCCATAATAAGTATCCAGGCTGTTCTTTAAAAATATCTAAACTAGAAATTGCTTTAATGTAATTTGGTAGTCTGTTCCATGCACCATCTTCTCTCTCAGAGAACTAATAAGTACATTTCTCATTCCTATAGAATCTTCTGCATAGGTTATCTGATGATTCTCTACTACTCCTTTGTAACCCCAAACATTCCCAGAGGTAGTTGTCCCTAAATGCCCCATTTAGATGAATAAGATGTCCTAGATAAGAGACACTGTACAAGTTCAGATATTTTAGTCTGTCATAATAACGTAAATTTTCACATCCATGGATGCCCTTGGTATACTCCCGCTGTACTCTTTCCAGTTTACTCATGTTTGTTTTCTTATAAGGTTGCCATATTATTATTCCATACTCAAGTTTGGGTCTAATGTAACTAACAAACAATGACTCCATCATTTATGATTTCCTAGACTTTGTAAATCTTTTTATACAACTTATAGTTCTATAACTATCATCAATCAATTGGTTGCTATGATCAGAAAAACTCAAAACTGGATCTACCCATATACCCAGGTCCTTAAATGAATCTACAGTTTCAATTACCATGTGCAGTATTAAATATTCACCTTTCAGTTTATATCTCCCAAATCTCACATGCTTAGATTTTGATGTATTTATCAGCATATTATTCTCCTGTGCCCAAATGGTCAATTTAGTCAAGTTCTTTTGCAGACATGCCTTATCTGTAACACATGTAATCAATTTACCCAATTTTAGATCATCTGCATATAAACTATAGAACACCTCAGATGAAAAAGATAGGTCTGAAAGATACAATCTAAAACAAGTAAGGGCCCAGGACAGAGCCCTGAGAAACATCCTGACTGTAACCAAGAATTTTACCTGTCCAATTGTTGTATGATACTTGCCATGTCCTATTTGTAAGCCATGCAGCTGTGTATCTTATCAAGAGTACAGCAATACCTAGTTCTAATTTATTGTTCAGTGTTTTGTGTATGACCCTGTCAAATGCTGAAATGAAATCTATATAAATTATATCACAGCACAATTTTTCATCCATAATTGCTATTATATTGTTATAGAATGTCATGTTACAAGTGGTAATAGATCTATTTTCAACATATGCATGCTGATTTATGGTTTCAAATCTTAACCTATCCAATTCTGAGAATAACTTATCCAATATTACCTTCGCCATTATTTTTCAACAACATGAAACTAGACTTAAGGGTTTATATGACTCTGGGTTTGTCCTACTCCTCTTTCCCTTAAAGGCAGGTTTAATAAGCACATGACTCCAATTTTGAGGAATTCCTCCATATTTATATGACCTAGTAAATACTAGATATAATGGTCCTGTAAGTTCTTGATGAAGTGTTCTTAGGTCATTATTATTAATTCTGTCTCCTCCTTGTGCTTTGTTTGGATCCAGTTTGTGCAGTTCCTTTTCAATATAATGAAATTTTATTCCAGTATCTGAGGTTACCTGGATATCGCAAGGACAACCCTTTGTAGAGCAAAATTGTTTTGCATAAGATTTTGTAAATATATCTATAATCTGTTGTGTCTGAGAATAGATTTTACAATCTACACACAGTTTATCAATTTGTAAGTCTTTACTCCTTCCACATCTTTTATGTATCTGTAAAAAAAGTTTCATATTATGCTCAATATCTTTATATAAATGTTCTTCACATTTTTCTTGATCTTGCTGACACTGTGCTTAATTTGTTTATACACCTTGTTTATTTCGATTTCAAAGTTGTAGTTCAACCTCTCTTCCATTTCTTATATTTTTTTGTCTCTCACCTTAATCGAGTATTTTGTTCTTATGGAAATATATCCCCCTGACATTGTATGCCTAGATCCCAATGTTAAACATTTTTTTTTTGATTTTTTGCACTCAAACAACTTCTCTTTCAAAACCTTCCATGTTCCATCTGCAGTTTTTTCCACTGAACACATCACTCCAGTCTGTTTTACATAGTGACTGTTTTGTTTCCAAATAATATGTAATTAATCCTTTGTGCATTGCTCTAGATTTCAGTTGGGCATAATTATCTAGCAACAAATTTTATAACCCCATGATCACTATATATCAACAGTGGTAAAACTTGAAGTAACAGTAATTTTTTAGGAACACAAACAATGTCTGGTGTGTTCCATTCCCTGGTAGTTCTTTTTTACAATCAAAATCAATTATTGTTCCTGAACATACTTTGTGAATAATTTCCATACTAATGTTGTGGAATCAATAGTATTCCAGTCTGTTTCTGGTAAATATAAGTCCCCAACTGATATTATTCTTCCCACCAGTGTTTCATGCAAGAAATGTATGGATTTTTCTAGGTCATCAGCACATTCACGAGTCTAAATTTAGCAGAGGATGCCCTAAACTCAGCTTATACCACTAAATATTAAGTTCAACCCCCTCTCACTGAGATTGTATAACAACTTCCGCACCTTTAAAATTATCTTAAGATATACCTTTTGGATTGTTAACTTTGATCCTGGTGAACTCCTGGGTAAATTCTCAAAACGTAAGTATCATTTCTGACTGACATCTGTTAACTAAACTGGTATAGATGTTTTCATCTCATATGATTCTACTAAACTATCTGTAAACATCATAGATAGTCCTAGCCCATCCCCAATATTTGTGGACAAGGCTACTTTTGCTAACTAATTTAATAACTTTTGTCCCTCACCATTTACTCTGTCTATTCTAGGACTGTTGCTTAACCTAAAAACCCTTTCCTTAACTTGTCACTCATCTTCTACTTCTTTCCAACCTTAATGTCTTAGCTCTCTCTTTGACATAGCTTCTCCTCAAGCCATTGCTAGGACTAGCAAGAGGTAACGTAAATACAGATCTACTTTACTACCACTTTTTCATGTTTGTGCTATAGATAATCCCTACTAAACCTTCCCTTTCTTATCTGATGTATGATACTAAAAACTCATAAATCTCCTTAACTACATATAATGCAACCTACTAATAAATTCAGCTTTCATTTTTTTAATCTCTCTCCACCACAGCAATTCTTGACATTTCTGACAATCACTATAATTCTTGTATGATTATTTGTGTTTATTATTTTTAAATATCCAATATCTTGATTCTGTTCCATTTTTGTACCTGCATAAGCATTTTAACTGTATATTTGATGTCATTCATTATGGAGTCATATTATATTTGCAGTCTCTGTGCACGTTTCTCCCCAGGCTTCCACTGAAAAGGGTACTCCTGCCCAGCTGGACAAATGCTAATAAATAATAAATACATAAATAAGTCGTTTAAAGTTAAAATATATGCTTCCATTAATGAAATAAGTTAGCTAAAACTTGTTGTGTACCAGAACCATTGTTAGAAAACATGGTTTAATGTTACTGACAGTATTATAATATTTTTTCATTGATTCTTTTCCTTTTATACACTGCAGTAACATATTAATACAACAGCAGATTAATAAATATGTACTAATCATATGCAAAACGTACATTAGATAAAAGTAAACAGCAACATATAAAATACCTGTAAAAATGTAAAGACATATAGGACTAGTACTTATTCTTAAACATCCTCTGGTTATTACAGCTGGTTAGCATTTGGTTATAGTTTCAAATGAGAAAGGAGAAAAGAGTTTTTTTTTGTTCCTCAGTTTAAAATTGAGGTGGTGATTTCAGATTAAGGGAAGGGCACCAGATGCCAAAACCAGAACAGCTAGCTGCATATCTGGGAAGAACATTTGCTTTTTATTCCTCAGAAAGTAATTTAATATACCATTTAGTTTTATTGCCTCTGCACACGCAGACAAACACACACACACACACATACTAAAGCACAAAATGCATACATCTCACATTTCTTCAAAATTCAAAAGTAAATCTATTAAATCTCTTGCATTTTTTGACATTACTGTGTTTTTATTTTTTACCCACATTTAGTTCCACTGATAGGTTTTGATATTGAAAGTGTAACTACTTTATCACTTTATTTTCATCAAAACCTTATAACAGATACATACAGCTGATAAACATATAGGGATACTTCACCCACCTCACCACATTAAAGCCTACAAGTGCTCCCTTTTTTTCAAAGGGTATGAGTCAGTTTGAAAGGTTTCAATGCAGCTTTGTTTCTTCTGCTTTGTGGATAGTATGCAAATAAGTAATAACATAATAAGATGAGTCATGTAGGAGAACCTTCAAAATTTAAATTGCACAAATAAGACATGAGAACTTCTCAGAAAATACTCAAGATAAGCCTCCTCCCACCATGATAAAAATGTCATTTAATTTACTGGTTTGTATCCCCCCATATCAGCACTTGTGTCTAATCATTTCATTAATCTATTCATCCATATTATCTTCCTCTTTGTGTGTCTCTTTCTAATTTTGTTTCTTTTTTTTTGTAAACTATGTAAGTACAATCACATGTGCATGCATACATATATAGCTATATAAATATCAACTGTCATCCCCTGCTTGGCCATTAGACATTTTGTAACATATTTTCATGTAAGAACATCTTATATCACACTCTTGTGATGCAGCAGCTATATGTTCTTCCTGTGTACATCTTTCGCTTCCCATGAAACAACCATAGCATTTGGCTTTTCACTTGTTTCTGTTATGCAGGGCAGTGTGTTATAAATTTATTGAACTGTGAATTATCACAATAACACAAATACCTCTGAAAGGAGTGATTTTAATGAATTCAGCAAATGTCTTAAAGCTGTTGTACATACGTTCCTAGTACAAGGGACCTATAACTCTTTATTAAGTGGTCAGACATACTGTGGCTGCTATGTTTGGAAGTGCTCTGTCTCTGGAAAACAATGACCTGAACTTAAGAATCTGTGAATGAGAGAAGTCGTAATCACTAGAATTATTTACTCTTGGACCTTACCCAGAAAAAGATATGTTAATCTTTAAACCCTGCAAAATCAATTTTTTTAACAACATCTTTACCCTCAGATTTTGAAGATACATTTTACAACATGGTCACTACTTGGTCACCAGTACAGAATATTGTTATCTTATGGCCTAAAGTTTGTATCCATTCCACTATTGCCATCCATACTAACATCAACTTCAGGAAGGTGATGTCTCTGACCATACCCATTATTCAGGACAGGAGTATGTACATCACATTCTACCAGTAAACTCATCCCTAGTGCCCCCACATTATTAGTGTATAGTTCCAAATTCAGGCTGTCCAGCCCATCATCATAGAAGACAGAGGTACCATTACATATTTTCCCAGATTGCAAGTTATGCTCTAACTGTAACTGTGATTCTGATTCTGTGGTGCCTTTCTTTAGCACCTATTGACAATCAGAGTAGCACTCTGGTAAATGGCTCAACAAGATTCATCATGCCTAACAACTGCATCACTTCCTCCACAATGGCTTTGTTATAGCCTATTGTCTGAGTGAGCCTCACCCAGAAACAGCTCTGTATTTATTATATTGGGAAGTGTACAGGCTCACTAAGCCAGGTATGCCACTATCCCAAAGGCCAGAAGCGGGCAATTTGTCAGAGGCCTTGCTTAGGATTATTCTTTTGCATCAACCTTCATTCCCAAATGAATGAAAAAATGAAACTCCATAATGACAGTAGCCAGGGATCAGGACTGAACTCCAAACCCCAGAGCCAAGAAGCACGGAACCCACTACTGTGCAAAACAGCTGACCTATGAATGTATTCTTCATTCCCTTCTAAGTTACACTGAACTGGTTCTATCAAAAGCAGTCACTTCTCCATTTTACTTGCTCAAAGCTTTCACTCTGCAGGTTCTGTATCTCAGCTGATGATTGTTCCCAGTTCTTGACTATGCTAGCTACCTAACTGAGCGAGATCCAGCACAAAGTGACCTAGGCAGCTGCTTAGCACCTGAGGCTGGCACTGGGTCCCATAAACATTAAAAAAAGAAAAAAACATGTTCCACCCACAATTCCACCTCTGATTACCTGAGACTGCTCCTGCTTGTCTGCAAATCAGGTCCACTGTCAGCTGCTCTGTTTTGCCCTAATTTCATTGGTTCAAATGTAGAACATTTGAGTCAATGAGAGAATGAATTTTGAGATAAAATGCAGCAGTGGCAAGCAGAAATTGTAGTCTTTTTTAGATAAAGCCAATACTGGCATTTGGAATCTTTTCTTTGTGTGATTTTGCATATGCATGTGTGTGTGTGTGTGTGTGTGTGTGTGTGTGTGTGTGTGTGTGTGTGTGTGTGTATGTTTATTTTTTCCTTCAATATCAGCAATTGGCACAATTTACTTTGCCTCAGAGATTGGACCCAAGCATCTACTTTACTTTGCTCAGAATACCTCACATGCAACTGTATCCCCTCACATGGAATTGGACCAATAACTTCCCAATTACTTTCTAGTAAATTATTGAGTATTACAGTCAGTCAATAATGCATGTCATTACAGTTCCGTAGTTCTTATTGTTCTTCAGTCAATAATGTCAGTCATTAGAGTTTCATAGTTCTTATTGGTCCGAAAAAATTTTTTCTGTTTGTTAGCCAGTTCAGCCAAGTTTTCAGGGGCAATCCAAAAGTACTGTCTAGTTAAGTGACTTGTTCAGATTCACCCAATTGGCAAATGAAAGTACAAAGAATCCTAACCAGTATCCTTGACTATAGGAAGTAGCTCATTAAGAGCTTAGAGCCTTAATTCTCTGCACTGTCAGATAAATTGCTGAAAATAACAATCAGTCATTAATGCTTCTTATTAGAGTTTTGTGGTTCTTGTTGTTTATAAAATGCATGCAGATAACAAACCTGTTGTTCTGTTAACTTTTTAAGTGAACTTTTGGAGTACTCTGCTGCTTATATATCTACTATTGTGCAGAACCCCTCTGATTTTTTATATTATATTTGTGTCCTAACCCATTTTAACTTCTTTTTTTTTCCTGGTAATTCACTGAGGATTAGAGTCAGGAATGCCTGTCATTAGAATTGAACAGTTCTTGTTCTTTGGAACTCATGCACTGCCTGCTGTTCTGTTAAATTTTAAGTGAATTACAGTTGTCTGTGCTTTTGGAAAACTGCTTTATATAGTCAAAGGTACAGCATTTGAATCCTTCCACCTAAATTTGCCTGCAGTGTGACTTTCGGTAAGTCATTCAGACAGGACTGTTGTCTTTCTTCTGAAAATTGCTGCTTTGTCCAATGGATTTAACCGGTTATCAATACATAAAATAAAATAATATTTAAAATGTGCCCCTTTATGGGATCCCCCAAATTATTTTGACCCTTTCCCAGAATTCTTAAGCAAAGAAATTGAAAAGTATTTTGGTCTGTTCCTTGTAAAATGTGTGGCTTTCTGGCAAATTGTTGAGAACTGATGTCTGTAAATAATGACAGGTATGTGAGTTTCAGAAGTGTCATCCTTCAGAAAATCCTTGATAATGCAAATGTGTTATTCTAGCAACTCTTTATTTATTTGCCTGTTTTTTAAATGGGTAAGCCCACTGTACAAAACTTTCCCTTTTGACTGAAGGCACTATTTGGTCAGATGACTTGTTTGGAGTCACATAGCAGTCAAATAAAGAAGAAAGGAATCAAATCCTGTATCTTGGGCACAGGAGGCATATTTATTGCTCTGATCTAACTGCCAGGTTTAACTAATTCTATAAGAGAAGTACTTAAAACATGTTCCTGATTTTTGAGTCTTTGACTCTGATTATTGAGCTAAGATGCTGAGAGAGCAGGGGGAGTTACAGTAGGTTGCACTGTATGGTTCTCACAGTGGTGGGCCTAACTATATTTCTTGTTCATTATTTATGTATTTGTTCTTTTGTTTGAATGAAGTGATGCATTTGAGTGTACCCAATCATATAAAGTGGTGGTCAGATGTGTGTGTGTGTGTGTGTGTGTGTGTGTGTGTGTGTGTGTGTGTGTGTGTGTGTGTGTGTGTGTGTGTGTGTGTGTGTGTGTGTAAAGACTGGGTTCCTACATCCTAAAGTAGTTACTGTGTAAGGGACTATGTTCTTTTGATAATATCCTTGGTTTCCTTGTTTTGTTGACTGTTGACAGCAGGTTATTGTTTGACTCTGAATAAAGTGGACAGCATGTAGTTCATCAGTTTAATGTCAATGTATTAACTATGAATGCATTTTAATCTAGCCTGTTCTTTCCAGACACATGGGTGTGAAATACATTGTGTTGGACTACAAAAGTTCATCTGGTACTTTATGCAAATGAGTAAAGCTATGAGCTATTAACAAGGTGTTTCCTGTAGTGCAGACTTTGATTCCATCAGCCTTTGTTTGTCTACTCTGTGACTGTCACTTCACCAAGTACTCCTGGGCTGTCTGAAGCTATTAGTAAATGCAGTGCACATTTGTCGTTTGAATTCTTGCACTCTTCACATACCTGATAATTAGTGTTTTACTATATGCTATTTTACTATGAATCCTAGCACATATCCTATAGTTTAATGAGTTACCAAATGCATTTTCAATAAATGTGAGTTTCAAGGGAAAAAGACGTTTGCTGTTGTTCATTGTAAGTCTGTTTTCAATGTGAGAGTGTTTTGTTCTGTTTAGCAAATGGTTGTCTGTGTTTTTACTGTAAAACTTTAATAAAACTAAATCAAAATATGTATGATCATAGCAAAATTAAAGAATAAATCACTGTACACACTGACAGGCCTACACAGTGGGTTTTTTTTTGTAATTGGAGAAAGGCAGCTATGTAATGGGATTTTGGTGTGGTCCTGGGAGGGCAGTCATTTACCCTGCCTGGGGTGACATTTGACCATGATCTAACTCTCTGCTTGCTGCTCCTTGCATTCATCACACTGTTTACATGTAGCCATTATACGTCTAGCATAATGCAAAGAAAATAAAGAGAAGAGGAGAAACTGCATATGCCTGGGAGGGGAGAGGAAAATTGATAGCAAATGCTTTGAAACATCCCTACACCAGCTTGGCCAAAGTACCATACCTGCTCACACCATGATGATATTTCCTACCCATGTTCACCTGGTACATGTTCAGAAAACTTACCTTATTAATAAACAAGACATTATTATTATTATTATTATTATTATTATTATTATTATTATTATTATTTTGCTTCCCTGCATACTACCCATGATTTGCCATGAAGCTGATGAAGGTGTTATCTTATTTAAATACTGTGCACCCATTACAATATTATTATTACTTTTTATATTATTTACTTGATTATTTTACATGTCTGTTTCCACTGAGTTTTCTGCATCAACTAAATACCTTGTCATTTTATATACATGTTGCCCTTTGTGTACTGACGGCTCCAGCAATAGCTTGCATGTATCATCTTTTTTCTGTTGCCCTTCCTTTCTTCTTCTGTTTTGCTATATTTTATTCATACATTTTATATACATACACACACACACACACACACACACACACACACACACACACACACACACATATACACACATATACACACACACGTGTGTGTGTGTGTGTGTGTGTGTGTGTGTGTGTGTGTGTGTGTGTGTGTGTGTGTAAATTTTAATGACATTATTACTCATTCACTCACTGACCTTTATACCTCTGATTACTTAAGACTGTCCATTACCCAGGTATTTCATTTTGCATTGACAAAAGCTTGCGGAACTGAGCTCAAGCATATTACTTACTTCTTTCTTTTTAGCTGTCTCTTTTCTCTCTCTCTCTCTCCTATGTCTATCTATGTGTCTATCTACCTATCTGTCTATCTGTATATATATATTTATATTGTGACTCATGTAATAATTCACCAGTATAATGCAGCCATCTCTGTCTCTATAAAAATCCTATTTGCCTGCACATTTTAGCTAAATCTGAGAATTAGGGTCAGATTCATTAACAGCTGCATGACAGAGCACTATTTGGTATTCATTAAGTAGCCCTACATGACATGTAGAGCCGCCAAATGCAGATACGTCAGAATGTGCTAATGAAAGCATAAAGAGCCAAAATACATGCTACTTAACCAATCCAAAATGGCAGAGCTATTCAGGAAGCTATAAAGCAATCATGTACACTTCATGTAGGCTTTTGCCATGTACATTAAGACTCTTTGGGATACAGGCACACTTACACTTAGAAAAAAATACATTAGCGGGTGCTGCTGCTGCTGCTATTATTATTCTACATGTGCAACAGGCTTTAAATCAGGGTGCTGCTGCTTCTACCAGACCTCAGGCAAGACGAAGAAGGAGGGGAAGAAGAAGAATGGTGTTTAGACCCGATTTAACTTACCATGGACTGCATGAAACAGAAACTGTTGAAAGATAGAGTGGACAGAGAAATGCTAGAAGGAATATGCAACCTCTGCCGCCCCCACATCAGGCCCCAGTGAAATCCTGGAGAATCCATCCCAGTGGGAACAAAGATATGTTTAGCCTTATGTGTACTAGCTACTGGTACCTTCCAAAGACCCACAGGGGATATATTAGGGGTGTCACAGGCATCAGCGTCTAGAATATTATATCAGTTTTTAAATGCAATACTCCTACATGCAAGAGTGCATATCTGTTTCCCAAGAACACCACAGGAGAGAGCAAGCCCTATGCAGCAATTCTATGCAGTAGTACAATTACCTGAAATATCTGGGGATATAGATTCCACATACATAGAAATAAAAGCCCCACCCAGGGAAAAGGGAAGGAGGTACATCAAAAAAAAAATGTTTCCCCTAAACTGTCAGTTTGTCTGTAATGCCTAAGGGATCCTCTACAATGTCCATGCTGGCACTCCAATTTCCATGAGTCACACATATGGCACACCTGTGAGCTGTACACCAGGTTTACTAGGGGAGACATTCCTGAACAACATCTAATGGGGGCAGAGGTTATGCCCTGGAACCCTGCTCATGACACCCATGAGAAACTCACACAACCCCATTAAGTAAAGATACAACGAGGCCCATGTACAGATTAGGAACATCATAGAATGTTTATTTGAAGTGCTGAAATCAAGCTTCCATTGTCAAGACACATCAGAAGGTACCCTGCAGTGCAATCCTGACATTTCTGCCAAAATATTTACAGTCTGTGAAATGTTGCACAATATAAGACTCAGGAAACAGCTTCAATGGGAAGACAGATTGGATAAGCAATTCACAAAGAAAGAATGGGAGGATAAATGTATGTCTCCCAAATATGCAACAGAATCTAGAAGATTTAGAATCTTTGCCTGGAAATGTTAACATAGATATTTTTATACCTCAAGTAGACTCCAGAGAAATTTTCCTCGGGTAGATAGCAAATGTTGGATGTCTGATGGGGAAGAAAGAGATAATTGGGAACATATTTTCTGGGAGTGCAGTGAGTTGGCAGACTTTAAGAATTCCCTGTGGGATGCATTGTCGGAGATGCTGAGTGGGCAGACTGGCGTAAAAAGGGAGATGATTTTTCTGAGCTATGATACAGAATCAGAATTGCCTAGACATGCTAAGGCCTTGCTGTATCTAATTATGGTGGCTGCCAAAAAAGCAATTACTACAAAATGGAAATCAAAATCTAAACCAGCTATATTAGAAGTATTGCATAAAGTAACAGAGATAAAAACAACTGGAACAGAAAGCTTTAGAAAAGGTAGGAGCAAACTACATAGGAAAAAATGGGAATTGTGGCAACAATGCATACAGAGGAGGAATGAAGTCTAAAAGAAGGCAGAACTTAAATGAGCTATGTAATGTTTGACTGAAAACAATTGGGTATATTATAAGTGATGTATAATGTTTGCAACTGGGAGTGTGTCAGTATGGCTTGTGATGTAAAATGCTTGCAACTAGGATTGTGTCAGTGTGGTTTGTTTTCATTTATATAAATGTATGATTGGTTAAGTTATTAGTGATGGTTTAATAGACATGTTTCTTGTTTAAAAGAAGGGGCAAGAATTTAATAATTTATGTAATGTTGCTTAGGTTGTATGATATATAGCAATATATGTGAATATATAATGTTTGTTAATGTTAATTTGTCAATACAATTTGATTTCTTTTGTATAAATACAAATTTGCCTATGTCACAACTGATAATTCAATAAAGGTGTATAAAAAAAACAGGGCAGCTAGAGGCTGGACTTCAGTTTCAAGGACCACAGGAAGGGCCAGCAGCAGAAGGTACAGATCAGGCGTCTGAAGGAGAAACACCCCAACTGGAGATGGGGCTGGCAGATGGAGGTGTGCACAGTATGCCCTGGCACTGGCTAAGAGGCAAAGGATAGCCCACACACACACACACACACAGACACACACACACACACACACACACACACACACACACACACTACCTAGCTCAAAGCCTAAGATCCCACACACATACAAATATCAAACTTGATGCCTTTCAAACAGCACAACTTTTACTTAACCATGTAATGACTATGTTTTGATGGCAGCATACAGGAGCAACCCCCAAGAAGACAATTTGTACCTATACTAATATCAAGGTAAGTGTGGAACCTGTAATGAAAAATAAATACGTTATAGAACTCATTACTCTCTTATAGAAATATGTAATACGCCCCTAAGCAGAGCATTTCTCTGTGGTTTACAATTATGTCACTAATATCTCCATTGTCACATTTTTGCTATATTCACGTATGTATCACAAATAATACTGTACATCAAGTATTTCAATTGACCATCAGCTATAAAATATGGATCAGAACAATTATACCCTCATTTGCACAATAACAAGAATCATGACTGCAATACCTAATGCTTCCATTGCTATGACAATGCTAACTGAAATACTATGAGGTTCAGCAACTATAGAAGCAATCATTCACAAATGAATGTGAATAAGAATTCAACAACTTTTCTTCTGCAATAAATACTGATAAATCCCATCTTGTGAATAAGCAAGCATTAGCAATCCACTGTGTGCACCAGACATATATGCAACACTAAGTCACACAGACATGTGTAAAGGGCAGGACACAGTCATCATCATAATTTGCATGGGGGGGGGGGGGTAGGAGAACAAGGCTGACACCAAAGAAATGGGCGTGTGCAAGTAAGAAACACACATACCTCAAAAGGTATACATTGTTCTTGGCCAGTAAAAACTAATGTTTACATAGTTTGCATGTGTGTGAAGTGGTAAGTGTAAGTGAAAAACTTTTTTTTTTTACTATGTGTGTGTGCCTGCATGAACACAATCAAGCACCATGCTGGCACTACTTCCTGGCATCTAGGACAGGTGTGAGCCATGCACAGTAGAGTGTTCAGCTCAGTATCATCACCCCTAACCATGAGAACTACCTCTGCCAGGAGTTGCACTGCTACTTCCATGACTCTGGCTAGAAGCTGGGGTGGTACCTAAACATGAGGGTTGTCTGCTGAATGAGCTCTCCTCATGATTACATTCAGAACCTCGACTCCACAGCCTGTCATGTCTGGGTGTGGGCACTGCAATCACTGATGGAGCAGTGCATGTAGTGTCACTTCGGGTGTGGGAGCTTGCACAGTCACGTCTGCTAACAGCAGAACATTACTGGCTCTCCAGCCCTGTGGATCCTCACCCTCCTCCAACAGATGTTCCTTTACAGGAACTGCTCAATCCACTACATCATTCATCCTATCTAAGGAGTTGCCCACATTGTTGAGGGAGTCACCCACATCAGAATGCACAACATTTATAGTCACACTAGCTCTTCTGAAGTACTGGTAGACCATACCTGTGCCTCCGCTATGACCCTACATGTACATTTGGTGGCACCTAATGACACACCAGCATCAGGAGAAGAGTGAGCAGCAGGCTTACTCTGAATACCCCTACCAACCCTCCTGTGTGGAACCATGCTCTCACAATGGCTAGAGGGAGAAGAAACCAGCTCCGCAATAGGAGTAATCACACTATGCTGACCAATAGCATCACCTTGAACCTGTCTTATATCAATGGCCTCCATGTCCTGAGTATGAAGGGGCATACTGACTGCATCTGAAATATGAGCAGGGGATGTAGGAGTCTCAACCTGATTGTCAGACTGCTGCTCTGTACCTCAAGACTGTTTCTTTTCATTGCCACCACCACCATCATCACAGGCCACCGATACTTCAACATTAGGTAGTAGGAGTTCCACAGTGCCACTCTCAGGATCACCTGTGATAACAAGCAATAAAAACAGAAAACAGACAAATGGAGAATAAAATTGATCACATACTTTCCTTTTATGAAAGGCATGTTGAACTTTTTAACAGATGCCAAAGCAGCCCAAACTTTACTCCCATATAAAGAGAATATAGAGTATTAACAATAACCTAATGAATGCTTACAATGGGTAGGTGGACTGGCTGCATGCAATCCAGAGGTGCCTGTATGTGTGGAATGCAAAAGAAAGAAGGATGATAAGTATCACAATGCAAATGAAACAAGTAAAAGAGAACAATCATCTTCACACATGCAGATAAAAAATGTTCATATAATAATATAGTGAATAGCTAGATTCCCCACCCCTAAAGCCAACTCCACTATTTCTGTATGACTGTAGTCTGACTCAGAGTTATCAGTGTTTCTCTCTCTCTCTCTCTCTCTATATATATATATATATATATATATATATATATATACATATATATATATATATATAAATATATATATACATATATATATATATATATATATATATATATATATATATAGATAGATAGCTATAGATATAGATATTAGACATCTTAGATATAGGCTTATAAAGATATAACAATGACCCTTGCAATTTGTACACCTGGAAGATCTGCATGTGAAACTATGTTCCCATCATCTGCATCTGCACCAACATCAAGGATTCTAGTGGAACCCTCTGCCAAGCTATCATGATCTGTGATGGTGGACAGGAACTTCTCTGTTTCAATTAGTGGTGGTTTGGTAGCAGGACCACCCTCATAGCCACCTGTTCCAGGCAATTGCAGTGGCCCTACAGTGGGCAGAGGTTATGATGTCCATTGTCCGCTGGTGTATCTGCGAGTAGGATCTCCCATGCCCACCAACAGCATTAATGTCATCGATAGCCCGTTGCATATCCTGTCTCGGGAAGATTAGTCACCTGTACTTCTCTCTTAACACAAAATCTCCATGGCGATGCAAGGCCTGGATAATGACCTAATTTTCTACATTACTTTATGGTGGTTTGCTGGATACAGAGCTCTTCTTGGGTGCCAGATCCTGTATGAGGTGAAGAACAAAACAGACACACATAATTACATATATAATGTATAGACAGGATGGCTGTAAGCTCAGTTATGTTTGATTGCATGCATCAAACATGCATACAAACAATTGCTCACTATGACTACACCCAAGGTTGCCCCCCCCCCAAAAAAAAAAGAAGCATATATGAAACTCAAATATCAGCACAGATCTTATATAATGCTTATGTAATGGAGATAACACAGGTTTAACTGTGTAATACATTGCAGCATTTACAATAACAATTATAATTGTAGCACTAGAATAGTACCAAACTGTTATAACTGCCATATCCACTGCTGAGGTCAGTCAGGTAGAAATCCACAAACAAAACTCATTTTTCTTTTTCTGCTAACACAGGTAAAAACACCAGACCTTCAATCATCTGCAATAACTATGTAAACATCAAATGACATACAAACTAAAAATAAATGTCATGTAACATTCAGTACATGCAAATGAACCCTTAAAGACATCAACTGTTTCAGCGACATGGCTTCTGAATATCCATGACTTTTTAACTTTTTAAGTCTTTATAGTTACATTCAGATCGATAAAGCCAAACTCCACTAGCTGTGGACATGCATATTTTATCTTTTTATTGATAACCATCAGCACAGCATAAGTGGTTAGTTTGGTTATACTTCAGAAACTTGGGGTTTTGAAATACAGCTGATGCCCACCACTCAGTGAAAACTCTATCTTGGCTGGGTTTTTTCCTTGTAGTTTTTACTGAGTGATTTGTCTGTGCAACCTTTTTACCATTTGGTTTGGATGTTAGTTGGGATATTTTGCAGGAACCTTAATCTCTATGGGCATCAACTGTGTTTAAAGAACCTGTGTTGCTGACATATAGCCAAACTATCCAATTTTGCCGTGCTGATGAGGTCAATAAAAAGAATGAAGCATGCATGCCCACAATTAGTGAGTCTGGCTTTATTGGCCTGAATATAACCATAAAGACTAAAAAAGTAAAAAGGTCACAGACATTCAGAAGCCAAGTAGCTGAATATCCCATGGGCCTCTATTACACGAGGTTTAAGGTATCACACAGTGAAAACGGGTTCAGGCGCCTAGGCAGCGAGACATTTCCCTGCGATACATTTTGGCTGGGGACACATGGCTGAAGTGACATTCAGCTGCAGAGAAATATGGCTGTTTATTTTCCCCCTGTGCATTTGGTTATTGAAGTTATAGGTATGATAACACATTCTTCTCTTTGCCCACAGGGAATTTGCAAACAGCCATATTTCTCTGCAGCTGAATGTCATTTCAGCCATTTGTCCCCAGTTAAATGTACCACAGGGGAAATGTCTCGCTGCCTAGGCGCCTGAATCCGAAAACGGGTTCAGGCGCCTAGGCAGCGAGACATTTCCCTGCGATACATTTTGGCTGGGGACACATGGCTGAAGTGACATTCAGCTGCAGAGAAATATGGCTGTTTATTTTCCCCCTGTGCATTTGGTTATTGAAGTTATAGGTATGATAACACATTCTTCTCTTTGCCCACAGGGAATTTGCAAACAGCCATATTTCTCTGCAGCTGAATGTCATTTCAGCCATTTGTCCCCAGTTAAATGTACCACAGGGGAAATGTCTCGCTGCCTAGGCGCCTGAATCCAGTGAAAACCCTAGCTTGCCTGGGTTTTTCTAGTAGTTTTTATGGAATAATGTTAGAAATGCAGACAGAGCTATGCCAAAAGAAAGGGATAAAATAAATACATGCACTTTGCACATCTCCTACTGAACTCCCTGAGTACTACATTCTACTTTCCTTTTTTTCAACTTGTAAAACGCATGTAAAGTTGCAAATACAAGTTAATTCTGCTGTATTCTTTTATTGTTATTTGGAAACAGAGCTAGCAGTCACTCTTAAATTACTTGCTAGTATGGCTTGCATCTTCTTCTCAGTTAACTGTTTGTAAAAGCAGCTGCATTGGTTCAAGCTAAGGAAACGTCCAGCTGCATTAGTTCAGCCTTAGGAAACGTCCACGACTACCCCCCACATAGTTTAATAGCTTATCTATTGTTAGTTAATTTAGTTTGGGCTAAGAATGCGTCTGCATGTCCCCAACTAATGACTAAGCATTTTTAGTCCATATATAGCAATGCACATGATTGTAATTGGGTCTCTTTACCATTACTTATACTAAAATTGCCTGCATAGACTGACTGTCTACTGCTAGTGTGATGATTTATCTCAAAACCCTCTTCCAGTGTATATCCTCTGTCAATTCCTGCTGCAGTCTATTCCACAGATATTCTCAACCTATTTTTTCCCAAACACACTCCTGCTTACCACCACCTTTACTCATCCACTCACACACTTGTAGATTATAACATACATATAGATATTATCTATCTATATCTATCTACTATTTTAAATATTTTGAACTATACACATGAATACTTTTATAAACTTAGACTGTGGTGGTGGTGCTGCGGTAGCATTGTCGCCTCACAGTTAGACATTGCCCATTCTATTCTCAGTTAGACCGTCTTCTGTGTGGCGACATGCATGAACGGGTGTTCCTTCATTGAAGGTTGTGCATTAGGCCTGGCAAGCCAGCACGTAAAACTCTACTGCCAATCATTAGCAGACCGGAGTTCTGCTGTGGCGACCCCTAACTGGGAAAAGCCGAAAGACACAAACTATTTTCTAAACTTAATATATATCCAAACTATGTGTGCCCCTCACACCCTCCCTTACTATATATTCTAACTCTAGGGTCGCACTACAGTGGGGAAAAGGCCATATATAACTTTCAGTGAAATATGTTTCAGTGAATTGTGTTTTCAGTGAATTGTGCACAGTCATTTGACTTTCAGTGAATAGTCCTAGACCCATATATATATATATATATATATATATATATATATATATATATATATATATATATATATATACATTTATCAACCTTATACATACACACACACACACACACACACACACACACACACATGCATATACGCATGCAAGCACGCACGCAGACACACACACACACACACACACACACACACACACACACACACACACACATATAAAAACATACCAGTACCATAAAAGCACTTTTTAGATACTCATATTACTACTTACAGCTACTACTTTGGACTCCTATCCTTTTCATCAATACATATTTTTAGTTTCCTCCCTCATCTATACACTACTCAGTTCTTCCCATTCCCCTGCCTACAATCTCATACCATACAGCTTTCTGCGCACACCCTAACCACTCTCCACAACCTTAACTATCTATGAACTACCCGGAAAACATCTCTCCACCCTTTACAGCACCTCTTTCTCTCCAGTTCTCATAACAATCCCTTCATTAATATACAACACGGCCATCATATTACCAAACCTCCATCTTCTTCTACCCACCATCTAACCTCACACCATCTTAACTCACAATGGCAATAAGTCACTTGCTATTGCTTTTCACACTTACAACATTAGCTCACTTCACTAACTGCCACAATATTTCCACATCATATCCCGACTCCATCACAGACACAGATACATTACATCCCAAAACCTCTTTCTCTCCCTGTCTATCTCTCCTTCTCTGCAGTAATATACATGCTAAGAAATGTTCTTTTATAGACATATCAAAGTTAAGAATAGCACTTTATCAGAAGTACAGAAAGTCAGATACAAATACAAATGGCTACATACCTCTACTCATCCCATCTCCATCCTGAAACATAGTGGAGATATTCACCCTAACCCCGGACCTATATATCAACTACCCACCATGGCCAACCCATTAATTTCCAATGCTCCCAACACAATTTTCCCATCAGGCAATGAATGTAACTTCATTCTTTTCAACATTAACCTCAGAAGCATCTGCAACAAAATTCTGATATCAATGCATATCTAAATATTTACTCCCCAAACATTCTAATCACCACTGAAACCTGGTTAAACAAGAAATAACTGACAAACAACTCAGAGGATAAATAAAGTCTACCACAGCCAGATTTGAGGTAAATTTGGCCTCCCAGGCTAAGGACAACCACAAGACATTCTTTAGATATGTCCACAACCTCAACAGCAATACAAAATTGTGTGCAGAGCTCATTGTAAATGAAGCCACTTATACTGGGTCAGAAGATATAGCAAACCTGCTGGCCAACAAATGCAGCTCTAGCTTTACCCCTCTCTCTCTCAACCTTCCCTCAGGAAATACCATCAAATATAACTCCCCCTGCTATCACTAGGGATCAGGTCCTTAATGCTCTCTCTATGGCCACGAACACTGCATCAATGTACCCAGACAATATCCCAGGATGCATTTTAAATAGCATGAAACATGACCTATTAGGCCCTCAGGATTTGCTATTTAACTGTAGCCTCCAAACAGGCTTCATGCCTCATGAATGGACAATAGCAACAGTCATCCCTCTGCACAAAAGTGGGCCATCTACAGACTCAGAAACTAACAGACCCATAAGTCTCACTAGTATTATATGCAAAGCCATGTAAAGAAATATCATGGAAATGATCAGTAATGATATAGTAAACCTCCAGACACTGGACCCAACCCAGTTTGTTTTCATCAAGTGCATGGCATGCTTACTCAACCTGGTGGACTTCTTTGAGAAGGTCACAAAAGCAATGGATGAGGTCAAAATGGTTCACATTGTCTACCTTGACCTGGCAAGGCATTTGACACAATATCCCACTCAGGTAATGCTGACAAACTCAGGAGGTTAGGTACAAACCCATATATCACCCGGTGGATAGCCAACTGTCTTACATACATGACTCAGGAAGTTAAACTGGGGAGTCCACTTCTACAAAGAGGCCAGTCACAAGTGGAGTCTCTCATGGATCAGTCCTCAAACTACTCCTTTTTGGCATTTACTTCTCTGAAGTCAAGGCCAACATCAATGGTCTCGGACTGACTAAGTTTGCAGATTATTGCAAATTAGGAGCAGTCATTGAATACCACACTGACACAAATGTTCTCCAGGAAAGTCTGGCACAGACAAACAACTGGTGTCAGAGCCATGAACTAAAACTAAGTGCCAAGAAATGCATAATACTATCCTTTGGGATGTCATCCACACCTGGTAACTATCATATTGACAACAGAACCCCTTGGAGTTGACCCAGTGGTCAGGAACTTGAGGACACACATAGTAATCTAGCCTTTGACCATCACATGCCTACAGTAGCGAGGAAATTGTTCTATGTTGCACAACTTATAAACAAAGGTATGGCATCTAGGTCCAAGGAAGTCATTATTCCACTGTATTCGGCATTCATCAGAACTATCACTCAGTACAATGTGCCCTTTGGTATGTACCTAATCAGACATATCCAACAAATTGAATGTCCACAGAAGTTCCTTACTAAAATAATACAGTGTTTAAGTAAAATGTCCTATGCAGACCACCTCAAGGCCCTATCCCTGTATTCTGTCTCCTACAGGCTGTTGTCAGACCCCACTCTGATGGACCTCCTGCCTATCAACAAAACAAGGAGCACCAGAATTACCAGTTCTAATGACTTAAACCTTGAATATGATATAAATAGGACCTGCTGGAGAGACAGGTATGTGTCCCAGAGACTACCCCATCTCTGGAACAGGCTCCCCATCTATATGAAGCAGAGTTCCTCCCTAACACAATTCAAGTGTAGCTTGGACAACTGGATAGGGAACAGGAAATTTATCCCTGGCTTGGCACACATGTCTCTAATGGACATAGGCAGCCTGTAAATTGTTCATCTCCCTGGCCCCTGCTTATAAATGTTTCATCTCCGAAGCCCCTGCTTACACATATCAATGAGACCAGAACTTGTCAGAGATTTGGGATGCATGGCTAGGCTTAGAAAGGCACCTGTGGTCATTAGCCTAGTAGACATCCATGAATCTATAAACAACAAAATGATTCCCCCAGGTTTTAACATATTCAGAATAGACAAAATCTTAAAAGAGCAGGTGGTATTGCTATTATTTATAAAACAACTTGGAAATAACTCCATCCCATCTAAATATCCCATAATTTAATAATGCTAAAATTCTGATTGCATACCTCAAAATCAACCAAAATAAATCTATATGTATCTCAGCAGTATACATCCCACCAAGTAACAACATTGGATATCTGGCATTCCCCAGAAAACCTTCATTTTGGGTGACCTTAATATAGACTAGCATCCATAAACAGCAGCAACCCCAAGGACTCTATTGTCCTATTTGGTTTCACCCAACTAATAAGCTCCACTACCAAAATCAACAAAAGCACTAACAGGCAGTTCACACTGGACTGGATACTGACAAACAAACCCCATAATATAAAATCTTCTGGTTGCTTACCAGATGCTATATGTGACCACATCCCAACCTATGTAATCAGACAGCAACATGGTTCACCCAAACAAATAATCTATAAACAAGTATATGATTTAACTAAATTTGACACATTTATAACAGCCACTACAACTGGAATGTATTAAGAGTAATGCCCCTAGATGAAGCAGTTACTCACTTCAATTATATATTCCTGAAAATACTAAATTTGGCACCAGTTAGGACAAAAAGGGTCAAATCCAACACAGTGCTATGGCTGACAAAAGAGACCAAACAGCTCATACTGCAAAGAGATCAAGCATAGAAAGAATGGTATAAGAATAAAACACAACATACCTACCAAAGATTTAAATATCTTAGAAACCGTTCCAAGATCCTTGTTAAATCTGGCAAGAAATCATACTACAGTAATCTCCAGAAATAAAATCACCAGAACAACCCCAAGCTGTTTGGATCCTCTCTAAATAAACTATTACACCCCGGTTGTACCACTATACCCTGTCCTTCTAATTCAAACAACAAAGAGTCCATTGCCACTTGGTTCAACACTCATTTTATCCAGTCAGTTCTATTACTAAGCAATGGCCACCTCACTTCACCCCTCCAACTTCCACCTGTTCTCAGAAGCAACACACCGTCTTTAAGTTTTCAGCCCATCTGAACATCAATCATAAAAATTGCTAGCCAAATTAAAAGCAACAACCTCAGCTGCCAATAACCTTCTCACCAAGTTCCTCAAAATAGATACAGAAGCGCTAGCCCTTCCTGTCTCTATTCTGATCAACCAGTCAATAACTGAAAACCATGTCCCATTCATCTGGAAAAAATCCATTATATCCCTTCACAAAGAAGGTACTTCAAGAGAGTTAAACTATAGACTTATTGCTATCCTATCACTCCTCTCTAAAATCCTTAAGAAATGCATTCACTCCCAGCTTATGAAACATATAACCAAACACAACCACCTGTCGAACACCCAGCACAGTTCCAGGCCCATCCACAGTGCTACTACTGCCCATCCTCAACTCCCCAATATAGTAAGCCAATGCAAAAATGAGGGCAACCTTGTTTCCTCACTTTTCCTTGACCTTTCCAAAGCATTTGACAAAGTATCCCACCAAAAGGTCCTCTCTGAACTTGCAAAACTAGGTCTCACTTATCCCTTTCTCTCATGGTTTCAAATTTATTTATGCAATTGTCAGAAGGCAACTAAGTGGCAACAAAACCTTTCAGAATTTTAATCTCTGTTGGTATTCTACAATGGTTATTACTCAGCCACTTTCTATTTACTGTTTTCATAAACTTCAGACCGCTACATTTGCCACTCTCACTCTCGTACAATATGTCGATGATTCAACTGCTTTGCTCTACCCTGTTTATAACCAAATAACAAGAAATTGCTCAAAAATCAATTACTGACATTGAAATATGGCAAAAAAATTCTAACTTGCTGCTTAACACAAAACAATAATTAAATAAATAAACATATGCTATTTACCCTAAAACAGCACCTTAACTAAAAACACATATTTCATATTACCTGAAGTAATAACACAAAAATACAAACCTACCCCCCCCTCACCTAGACTCTTAACCCAACTATACTACCGCCACTACTAACCATAGTCAGAATTAGCTAGCTGTCTTTACATACTTTAAAATTTTATCTGACAACTTTGTTACTAATATTATAAATGACAAGAAACTATCTTAACTTGCAACATTTACTGTATATACTGTTGATAATCAATATCTTGTTATTGTATTAAAGCCAACAACCTGTAATGTTGTTTACTATTGCTGCAACTTTGCATCTCTGTTTATCATGTACATGATGTGGAGCTTTTCTCCCCAGGCATCCACAGAAAAAGGACCTGCGTCCAGTCGGAATTTCCAGGTAAACAAATGTAAATAAATAAATAAATAAAATGGAAACTATAAGATAAGCTAAACTGCTAGGAGTCATAATACATGACAACCTCACACTTGATCACCACATACTTTATTCCATCAAGAGAACTCACCAAAAACTTATCTCCCTCTATAGGGCTAACCATTACCTAACAGATCAAGCAAAGATTACCTTAGCTGCAACATACCTTCTTCCTTCTCTATTATAAGCTTCCCCTTTTCTTACAAATATCAACACAAATATCAACAATAAAACTTAACTAGCCACTTGCTACTACAAAACAGCTAAATTTGCAACCAGCCAACCTCATACATCAATTTGGTTAAAAAGCTGCAGCTCCACCACTGAGAGATAAGTATGATAAAATCCACATAAAATTCCTGCTTTTTAATATAGGTTTTAAGGGCACCACTGCATCAAGTCCCAGTTTTCTGTCTGCTTGCAGATCAGCTATCTAACAAGTTTCCTTTATCTCAGTTCTATTAAACAAATCTCCTTCTTTCATATCATTATAAAACATACCACTGCCTTGCATCAGAATAATCAAAATGGCTTGAACTCTCAAACTAGTTGGCATACTCACAACTAATGATTGCCCGCATCCTATTGTACTCACCAGACAAATATCCAGCGTTACAGAATACTCTGCTGTACTATTCACCAAGTAGAGACCTTCAATCTAGCAATAAACTTTGAGTATATATCAGTATACTCAGCATTCAACACAGCTGGAGATGCTCTTGCTCTTATGATGTATCAAAGCTCTGCAATGAAATCCCCACATAGTTACAACAGATAGGAAACTTAAATAGTTTCAAAACTTTGCTTAAACAGCACCTCTGCCAAAAATAGCTCTTTTCTTCCTGCTCACCTGGCTAGCTTTACACAGATTACTTTTCTCCAATTCTTACAGAATCTTTGTTTCCCAATGTTTTTGTAGATTAACTCTCCTCCTCATACTGAACTTATTCCCCAAATTCTTACTTTTCCTCCTTCTCTCACATCCCACCACAAACTACAGTTCCTCCTCTGTCCATTTATCTTCCTGTTCATTTCAATAACTTCTCCTTTTATATCTTTATTATGATTTTTAAGCTACATTCTATTTCTCTGTCTGTAAATTATTACTAAATTCAAAAACACCTCAATTTGATCTTTTCCCTGTAGCCATCATGCTATAAATACATTACTTGTTATTGTATGTTATTTCTCTATTCAATAATTATCCAATTTATGTTAATTTCTCGTGTTTTTTGTCTTAAAATGTTATGTTCATGTAAGAAATATTTAAAAACAATAAAATAATGTAAATAAGCTCATGTATAGATGTTTTTACCCTGCATTTATAAATGTATATCATGTATAATTTAAATGTGGAAGTTTTCTCTCCAGGCCTTTGCTGAAAATGGGTTTTGCCCAGTCAGACTTTTCCCAGTCAACAAAGACAAATAAATAAAATAAACACATTTAAGATAATAAAACTACTTTTCAGTGATCAGTGCAATTCACCTTTTAATGTTAAACTAAAAGCATTATTTAAGTAATATCAACATACCTTGACAATATAGCACTATAAAAAATAGATAATTCTCTAAAAGCATTGTTTTTTCTGAAAGCATTGACCTCTGTGGTTCAAAAAAGTCTCCCACAGTACAATACAAGGGCATTAAATACACAATTACCTTTATATAAAGATATATAGAGAGTCAGCCCTGTGAGCACTTTTAGTATGCAAATGGGGTGTTAAATCATTAGCATTCCTGAATACCAAAATCTGCACAAAGTGTAGGGAACGTAAAGAACGCGATTACATGCACACTGCCTAGCAATGCAAGGATGAGCATTGAGATGATTTCTACTTTAATGGCTTGCAATTGTCTATGATTACTCTAACTGCTGGTGTGTCAGGAAGGGAAGACTTAGCAAAAAGTCTAAAACTGCATTAATTGATTTAGGAGACAACACTCCTAGCATTAAAATGCTGGATTTAATGACCACAGTTACTGCCCCTTAGTAAGAAATGTTGTTCATATTAAAAGGAATGCTTTAAACATTGATAAAGATAACATGTGGCAATAAAACAGAGATAGACTTGTTATTATGAAAGCATAGAGAATGGAATGAAACACCATACAGAAAGAAGGGGATATACTTGCAGTGTTTCCAGTCATTGTTTAATATTGTCTGAGTACATGACTATGTTAACTGTCTGTAATATCCTAATCATCCAGACATTCACTGTCAAATGTGAAAGGACAACTTTAATAATTTGTTTCTATTGCATTTTCAATGTAACTTGCAAGATCGGCCTTAAGTCAACTGGTGCCCTAGGCAAAAGGGCTCCATGGCAACTCCCACTATAACACTCGATGACCCCATCCTGATCTACCTACATCAAATAAATACTGGAAAAGAACCCCTGCTAGAGTGGCACCCTAGGCAGCCACCTAGTTGGCCTATGCCTAAGGATGGCTATGGTGACTTGATACAATGTCATATTATCATTGTATCAAAATTCTTTTTCACCTAGCTAAGATATGTCTTTTTTTTTTTTTTTTTTTTTTGTGGCAGTTCTGGGAAATAGTGTGAAATGATTGCTTTCAATGTCCTTGTTTGAGGATTCATATCTATACAGGTCCTTGTTGCAACATAACAAAATTGGTTTAACATGTAAAATGTACATTATTTGATCTACAATTTTTTCTTGTATTATTTGTGCAATATTTAGCATTGCACACAATTGACTGGCACTGTTCAATAGAACTGAAATGCATTTCAGTGTCCAAGGTGAAAAGTGACTAATTTTATTTAGACTGCCATCAGTAACACAATAAAGACAATAATTGCTGTGCATTACTCAGCAGTCTGAACAGTACTGAGTAAAGAAATTAAAGTTGTCAACTCCTATCTCAATGGCATAATGTATAAAGATACTCAGCTTAGTGAAACAGTACAGGTGATTTAGGGATACAGATTCCCAGATCATTTTCCGGAGGGAAATCACAGTAAAATATTCACACTCATCTTGTTGTATGAATGTGTTAGTGTGGGAAACTCAAGTAAGGTCAGTACTAACTGACAGACAGATAAGTCACTTGAAATGATGTAGATATTAATTGTGTGTGCTGTGTGAACAATGCAAGTATTTCTGATGTCCCCCATGCTCTTCTCCATCCCCATGGCATTAGCTAAAGTTCTGATAGTGTAGCACAAACATGATAGTACTGATGTGGCAATGAGATTTGAGACAGTCGAGTGCATCACTGTATTGCAATACTAGCTGTGATCATTGCTACATATATAGTGTGATTCCTTCCAAGTATCTTCATGCTGTTATTTCCCCAAAAGCTGTTTGAATGCTTCTGATAAATATTGCCTTCTGCATTTGCATGCTGCTTGGCTGCATGAAAGTCACTTTCACGGCTTAAGGAAAAAAGAGAAAAAATTAATTTAGGCTGCCTTGGGTAGTGCAAACCAACCCAGTAGTATTGTGCAGCTGTCAGCACTCACGATAGTATTCAGGGAAGAAAATACTCCCGACGGTTAACCTTCTCTGTGGCCCAAGGTGTGAGTGCAGTGAGCTTAGACATAAAGGACAAGTGATGCATGGTTTGAATCCACATTAATGATACCTTTACAGAGGGTTGCCCAAATACATAATTAATCACATGTTGTGATACCATTGTGTTGTTATCTAAAAATCAACTGTTCTCACTATTGCTAAATATATGTGATCATCAGTCTGTCCACTTATACATTATTTGTTATTAACTATATGTCTAATAATGTATTCCACAAAGTGCAAGTCTGATGTTGCAAGTAGATGTGAGAAGGATGAATGCTTCAATTAAATGCACTTCTTGCTCTGGACATTATTACATATATCCATGCATTGCATTGAATTATATGTCTGTATTTTTCTCTGTCATGTATTCATTTTCTAATGTCTTTTCTATTTGCTTTCCTTTCATCAGGGAGCAAACACGGTTTGCTACTTAAGGAAAAAAGTGAAAAAATGTAGGCTGCCTTAGGTAGAGCAAATATGCCTGGCATCATTGAGCAGCCCTCGGCAACAGGGATAGTATTTACTTCATAAAATACACCTGACAGATGTCAAGTTCTGTGGTACAAGGTGTAACTGAAGTGAACTGAGAAAAATAAGGCCCACGAATCTATGTTCAAATCCTGTATTGGGATCACATTGCAGTTACTCACAATGTGTAATCTTTTTTCTACTTCTTTTTAAAGTTCATTTGATCTTCACTTGGCAGTGTGCTAACAGAGCTCACTACCTAAGGAAAAAAGAGAAAAAGTTAGTTTAGAATCTCTTAAGTAGAGTAAATACGCCTGTCAATGTTGTGGGGCCCTCCACAACAAGGATGGTACTTATTTCAAAAAATGCACCTGACAGACATCATATTATGTGGTACAAGTTGCAACTGAAGTGAATTGGAAGAAATAAGGCTCTTGAAGCAATGTTCAAATCCTGCACTTATTTACAATATTCCATTTTTTTTTTCTTTCTAAGGTTCATTTACTCTTCACTTGGTAGCGTGCAAAGGATGAAAGTGAAAATTTTAATTTAGGCTGCCTTAGGACACACAAACACATCTGGCAATGGACAGTAATGGGAAGGAGAAATTGCACCTGTTGTACAACTATTTGTGGGGCAGAAGGTCTAAGGGCAGTGACTTTAGATAAAGAATACAGCTGATTAAGTGTTTGAATCCAGCTATTTTACAAAGGGTGTAAGAAGCCCATTTCTCACAACATTTTGATTAGGACTGTAACACTAAAGAAAATTAGTAATGTTAACCATCAAGTAATGTATTAGTAATCTTTGCATAATTAAACTTTTCTATTTAGCATATATCATTATTTTTTTACATACGAGCTCAAGCTAACAAGTGTCCAGTTTCCTAGCATGACAATGATTATATTTAATATAAAATTCGCTTGCATATGTATGATGGGCATAATACTTTTGTTACAATCATCAGGACTCATTATATATCCCAACTACGTATTTAGGACAGTTATATCTTTTGAAGAATGTATGTAACATAAACCAACCTGTATTAATAATCAGCACATTCAGCTGCATTCATCTGAAACATATTTATGAACAGAAATAATGACATTTAGAAAAGAAAGCATTCCAAGAATCTCCAGTCATTCTAAAATTACTGCATGTCTAAGTTCCATGCTAGAAAAGTAGTTCTATTGTGGCAATGTCAGCTAATATTATAGTACCTTGGGTTCCTATTACATGATCGAAGATGCAATCCTTCGAATGTGTCTTGATCGAACTTGAAAGCACGAAACAGCAAAATAGTGAAACGGCATATAAGCGATTTATTTCCCTGGGAAAGAAATTGCTTGGCCGCCTCCATTTCTTTGCAATTTTCATCACTATAGTGTGATCTTGAAGTTGGTATATTTATGTAGGGGGGGGGGGGTTGATGTTTTTATTTATTTATTTTATTTATTTATTTATTTTTTGTGGAACAGTGATTTTTTTCCCTGGGAAAAAAATCGCTGTTCAGAGTGTTTGGGATTGTAAGCTTTCGCTTACATGGGGGTCAATAAATCAGCATTCACTTTTTTAAGCATTCACTGATTTAATATAGACCCAGTACCTTACAATTTTTGCATCCCATGGATTTAATTCTCATCTGTTACAAATAATATTTTAACCTTGTCTAAGCCCCAACATGACAATATATCATCATTGATTACCTTTCCTTTTCCAAACCGCAAGTCTTAAAAACCTATCATTAAGCGTTGCATTGTTTAACCTTGGAACCTGTGTTAATGGGTTGAGCATCACACATGGCAAAGCTCAATGTCATGTTTCACACTTTTACTGCTATGTGATGAAAGCAGTGCCAATGTGTCTGCCAAGGAATCCATCTGCTTTCAATTGTATAAATGCAGTTGGCAAGGCTGTGCACCTTTGTGCAATAACAGCAACTTGAGAGATCTGAATTGCTTGTCAGTTTAGACATATTTTATTAGCTTGACTTTTGCAGACATGGCTGGCAAGGGAGAGAAATGGTGATAAATTTAGAGCACAAAGGTGTGGTGTTGAGGATTCCAGAATATATGTGGCACTCCCCCTGAAGCACTATAGCTGTACGCTGCTCAGGGAGATTATATCAGGTGTCAGTATATGGCTGAGGTTTGGAATAGCTTAGCTAATGCTGTCTCCAATGCAACAGGTATTCTACACAATGGAGAATAATGTCATCACCAGTATAGCAACCTTAAGAAACAAAAACAGAACCTCCTAACTGATGGGGGGATGAATTTAAGACTGGGAACACCCCCCCAGATGTGTAAGTTTACTGGCCCTTATATCTGTCAGTTATATGGCATTAATGATTTAGCCATCCAATATAATTTACTGTTATGCCTTCATATATATTCCTTTTCTTTTTGTACTGTACAGCCACACATGAGATAGCTGCAAACTGTGAGGTGCACCAGGAGAGACTAACTCACCTCAGAGACATGGGGTAAGTATGACTTGGGTGCAAATGCAAGCCGTAATATTATTTTCATTCCCCCAAGCAGTAAAACGTGAGCAGTCGCACTCCAACCTTCATCTCAAGCATGCATGCCTTCCCCAATACCTCTTGCTGCTTGCATTAGGCAATAAAAATACCAGCTTATCTGTGTTTTAGCTCAGTACCCAGAAGCAGCAATTACTTGTTATTACTGGGTAAGTATTTATAAAATATTAATAGGAATATGAATGAACAAATATGAATAGGCAACAATCAGATCCAAACTAAAAACAAGTCACAATACACAAAAAGAAGAACAATCCAATCACATGGCTCAGGTACAGATGAGTTTAATAAAAAATAAACAACTCCAGTAAGCGTTTTCATGAGTAATCGCTTCTTCAGACCAACACAATTCTAAAATGCACATAAAACATTTAAATACTTAAAAACCCAACCAAAGCCTATTCAAACTAAAGACATAAGTCTCTTGAGGCAAGAATCAGTCTTAAAGAAACATTCTCATTAAGACCTGGATATCTCTCAGTCCGGAGCTTTAAAATCCACTTCAGTTCACGTTCTTTAATTTTATTCACAATGTCCCCATCTCTCATATTCAAGGTCACTAATTCCAACACTAAAAACTTAAAGGACTGGGTAGAATCATTGTTCAAAACATGTTTATCAAACGCACTTGTATCTTTACCATTATTAATATCTCTAATGTGCTCCAGTTTCCTTTCACTCAAGCCCTGGTTGGTTTTACCTACATAGAACAAATTACATATTGTGCAGCTTGCATAATAAACCGCATTTGCACTTCGACAGTCTGCATAGGGACAAGGTAGGAAGTTTAAACTGTGAAGTAGAAACATATTTACAGGCAGAACAGGAGTGGTAACAAAACGTCCCTTTCCAATCAAACCCAGTAACGGTTCGACATTCTGTCTATACCAAGGTTGTCACTTGAGTGAAACAAAAACGTGGTGTATCCCGTAAAATTTTCTTTAGTTCCTCACTGGCCATCAATATCAGCCAGTTCCTCTTGGCAATGTTACAAACCATACTGACGTTGCTGGAAAATGTCAAAGAACACCTCACCTCATTACAAACACCATACCCACATCCGAGGACAGTATCCACCCTGGTCGAAAAATATTGTTTTGTTATAGTATCTCTAAGCTGAAGTACTTCATCATTGGTACTCTGAACTTCTTTCTGTGAGTAGTCACTGTTCAAGAACTCAGTTTCCAGTTCATCAAATGCAGTACATAAATTCTCATCATTATCAGACAGCCTCCTTATCTGCATAAACTGTCCTTTCAGTACTTTCTTCAATATATGTCTTGGGTGCATGCTAGATTTCAATAGCAAACTACTCCTTCTACATGTCTTCCGATATGCTGTCATACTAACACTGTTAAACAAACCTCTAGAGACTACAACATCAAGGAAGCTAATAGATGATCTAGAATAATTAAAGGAAAACCTCGGGAGTCAGTTGTGGTATGCAAATACTCATTGAAATTATTAAGTTTTTCAATAGTCTCCTTCCAAATCATAAATATATAGGGTAAAGGAATTGCTAGCCTACCAGTAACTAGATAGGTAGGAGGTTCAATGCCCACAATAGAAGATGTATGTGTGTGTGTGTGTGTGTGTGTGTGTGTGTGTGTGTGTGTGTGTGTGTGTGTGTGTGTCTATACGTGAGTGAGGATGTTTACAATTAAGTCAGCATCTATGTTGGATCCCCTAAGGCCACATTTCACATCCACAACTGTTTTGCCAAACCAGTGTGTAGCTATGTATATTATTTGTACTCTAATGAGTACAATTTAATTTTCTAAACATTATTTAAAGACAACATTGCATTTTTAGGTGATGATCTGTCCACAAAGGTGTAAATTAATCCTTCAAATAAGAATGCTATGGATTGAAAATATATCCATTTAATGTTTTTAGAGGGAAAGAATGCAAACATTTGTTAAGTGGGGTGCGGGAGAATGTATCCAGTTTTCAAACAGCAGGGTTTTTGTGTGGCAGCAATAAGAGCTCATAGTTACAAAATTATACTGTCTGCCTACACCCCAGTTCAACACACTAGTGAGGTAATTCTTTCACAGGTGGACTGTCACTATTTAAATGTCAGATGTCCCCTGTGGTGCTTGCATGTCTTACATTGTTCTCAAGAATATGTAAATAAATAGGTAAGATGTTCAAATACAGCAGTGCTTACCTTTTACAAGTATGTCTGACAATGAATTCCTGATTGTTTTACACAGATTTCCAGTGAAAACTTTTACAACCCGAGATGGCTGTAAAACTAATGTTGCCAAATACATCTCCTTGCCAATACACTGCTGGTGTCACCCCTTCATAGACGATGTATGTCTCACTTGTATTCATTATTCTCCTATGGTGCTGGCTACTGATAATGTGCCATATAGCTAGGTAAGTGACTCGATTCCATCACTGCTTCAATAGTGTGACTGTGATTACTATCATATACTGTTGGCCACCTCACAACCACCTTTATATATGCTTCTCATTAAGGCATTGAATTACAGTGACACTCTGTGCCACTAACAAATCTTAACCTCCACAGGGAAAATAACTTTTTGTTCATACAATGATTATATAATGAGAACATATCTGCAGTATGTCACATTTGGAGTGCAAATTGTCCTGTGTTACATAATTTTGATACTGTGATTTGTACATTGTGTAACTACATATGTAGGATGATTGATGTTTCTGAGTGTGTCTTTCACCCTCAAACTGTGTATACTATTCATCAAAGACATATATGATGTGTAGCTGTACAGTATTACAGTGCAATTCAAACATTTTTTTGCATAAACATCCAGTCGATAAACACTGATGATGTCATCCACTTAACTGTGCACTGTCTCAGATGTATTTTAACATGTTGTGTGGTGCTTGTGATTTGTGTACTAATGTTTAGCTTCTGCTCTTGAGTAGTTAACTCAAATGCATCCATTACTGCTCACAATACACTGTGTCAGTGTTGTTGTGACTGTACATGTCACTAACACTGTTGTCATACACATTTGCTTTGTACACATATAGATGCTGATCTCTCTTACTGAAAGCAATGACAATTTGTTACATAGCAATGCTTTTATTCAGAGTAATGATGACATGTGATTACACTTTCCTTACATAAAATTTGCAGAAGGTGTTATCTTCTAGCACAAAGGAATGAGACAACATGCTGCCTGTTGTTGACTTACTACAACAATTACAGGCACATAGCTCCCTTGCAGCAATAACATGACACAATGCCTTCACTATCGACATATCTCACAGTTGTAGTGACAATTCTACCTTGGTGCATTCATCTTGTACAATATCATCTATTTTCTGTTTCAAATGCTCATGTGTTCAACATCCACATTCAGTGATTGTTAACATTGTTGGTCCTTATACTGTAATGCATGGATGTCATCCAGCACAGTTATAATGTGTGCATTTAAAGTGTGAGAGGCCACCACCATCCCTTTCATCTCAGAGATTATCACATATATCTGATTTAATAAATTAGCATAGGTGAAGTGCCACAGTTGTGTTAAGACCTCCACTGTGGCACTTATGGTTCATCCACATGTTCTTACTTAGTAGAGTCACATGGCGTGCTGTTCAGTTCCTAACAGAGGCAACATTATATGAATGTACTGATGTTACATAAACACTATTGTATCTAGTTATTCAAATCCATTTTTATGTTGGACAATGGTATGTCATCCCAGGTTGTAATTGCACAGCAGTAAAATTTTATTTGGAGCATGTTATGCTGACAATGCTTCTGTGTCATGTGCATTGAGTACTGGTTTGTATATCATAACTGCACACATAGACTGTGGCTCAATGAGCTAAGTTGACATAGCGGTGCATTGCTTTGACTGAGTCTGGGACAGCGTATACCTTACATGATGGAAACAACTTCCTGGTCAAAGAAGCAGTCATCCTGTAATGCTCACTGCTGTGTAGATAGTAATAGCATTATGAATAAATCCAGTTGTTCATATTATATTATATCTCCTATCTTACTGCACACATTCAAGTCAGTTATTTGTGATGGTCTCTATTGCTATCTAATGTGGCACATGTAATCAATACAGAAGTCTGGAGAGAGCCTTGTATAATAGGCAGGGGGTTGAATCTGGTAACATCTATCTGTCAAACAACAGTGACTTAAACACAGACAATATTTATGGCACTCTCAAAGGGCCACCTTTTTCAGGCTTTTTCCTAACATTTAGGTCATCCATACAACTTATATGATATTAAAGTGCAGTAAGCCCTTCAAGGATGTTCTTCGTGACATAACAAATGCATGTATTTCTATGTTGACCATTATTGTTATTCATCTCTCTGATATTTGTCCTGGCATGTGTTCGAAAAATGACATGATGCTAATGTTTCTTATGGCATTTATTGCTCATATACATTACCTATTCACAAGATAATTATGCAATGTATGCATGTTCTTATCCAGACATCTTTAATACTGCAATTGTCATCATACTTTACAGCTTAATGGCAGATGAATGATTCCATAAGCATTTCTTACTATATGGCATGCTGTCAGACTGTCAGAAACTGTGATTGGTCCTCTGTTACATTTTCTATTGTGCTGCTGCTGTTGAATTGTCATGTTACTGTTCCCTGTAGTTCCAAGTGAGCATGCACAGTATTACAATGTTAGAGATGCTGGCAAATCAGCAATGGCAAAAGCAGACTGATGACATGTCATCCACTTTGTCTGGCCATGTGTCACTTATGTATGCTGTTTGTTATTACATTAGCATTTACATAATTATACTACACTTGCTTGTCTATTACTTACTCTTGGGTGATGAACCCCTTTCCTACTGGTGCCACTGTCATTTCTTTGCAAAAATATGTCCATTTCTGATTTACCTGAAATTACAGCTGTAAGGTCCTTTTGTTCTTGTGTATACATTACGAGGTGGAGAATACAGTGATGTTGTCAGCTTGAATGCATACATTCTCTGTATAGACATCTCATATGCAATAACTGCATACTATGCATTTGTTCCATAAAGTATCTGTTTCCTTGTTAACTGTTAGCTCAAGTCAGCATATAATTATATCACATTTTCACTCCTCTTTGTTACAGTGCAGCTTTATGTTCCTATTGGATCCTTTGTTAGCATGTCCATTTTATTTATGTGGATAACTGTGGGATTGTCATTAATTATTATTACACCAGTGTTGTAGGATTTATGTCATAAAATGCTTCTTATAAACTTTCATCATATTTATTTTCATTAATTATTCATTAAAACACAATTTAGTGTACCATTTCCACAATTTCACTTTACCTCATTCTATATTCTTTTCCTGTACTTGCCCTTAATATGGCTGGACGACAGACTGTGCTCATTTGTGAGCATCACCTATATGCGAGCCGTTTTGTTTACTTTCTATGCTCGTACTTGTAAGCACAAACACTATTGCTAACCATGAAAGGGTGCTTGCAAATGTGTAGGTGCAATGGGCATCAAGCATATTTGAGTAGCACTGCTGTTCATTGGACTAACATGGTTACATCCTGTAGGTGTAGCACAATGCCTGCAATATTGTTAATGAATCCTAAGGTTAGAGTTTTGTAGCCTTTCTGTGACTTAAACTGCATTCAAATCACAATACTATGCATTGTCCAAGAGGGCCACCATATCTTTTTCCCTCTGTAAAGTTCCCAAGGGCAGAAATGTTGTTTAAACAGGTAGATCAGCTTCCAAGATGGTCACTATATCTTTTTACCCCTTGATGATGTGAAGTATTCAAGATGGCAGCCAACAACCTGCATATTACCATTTTCACTTTTGCAAAGAAAGCCCCACATTAAACAGACAAGGAATCATGTGGAGTCACTAAGGTGTAATTTGAAAGAGTTTTAACATGACAAATCCTTATTGCTGAAAAATCATAGTCATGCAATATTGAAGCAAAGAACAAATTCACTGAGAGGTAAGAGTGATCTTCAGCAATATTATTTGAGGTACTAGAACTTTCATGAATGGGCTTCAAAAATGTGTCACAGTCCCAACAGCCAGAGTGTAAACACTCAGCAGCCATCTTGCATCCACACATTGTAAATGGCTATTAAACTATCCATTAATCCAGAAAATAGCAAAACTATGCCTTTGTCAATTTTATTTTAGTCACACACGGATCAAACTTACTGTTGCATTCCTTTATGATTTCTTCACTTATACTCTTAACCACAAAAGTAGCACATTAATCATACAAACTTGTCCTTTCCGAAGCACATGCATCACGTGAAACCTCTGTGTCTTGCCTCAGACTTAACCACAGCCTCTGCAATAAATAGATACATAAACCATGCTCCAGGGGATGGGGGGGTCTAGGCACTCCTGCTCCACATGCTCATTATATAACCTTCTCGGACCCAACTCTCCAGCAACATACTTCTTCCTTTTTTCTTGTGCATTTATTTAAACCCACCATGCTTACTAGCAAAGCTGTTCTTGGTCAGTCATGCATGTGACCATTGAAAGCCACAAGTTTCTCCTTCACTTCACACATATGTATTATATTCATTTATAGTTATTGTTTAATTTCCTTGTATTCTTCTTATTCTATAATACGTTACCCACTCCAACTTACATTTCAAGCAGCAAACAGCTGTTCCCATTGCATCTTTTGAACAAACTGTACCTCACTAAGTCCAGATTAATGCACTGTCCTGCTTCCACATAGTCAAAGGTAGAGTGCCACCACACAGTTTGTGCTCCCCACCAAATCTGTTGTATAAAGATGCTGAGCTAGGTGTGACCACTTTATTGTACCTGCATCTGGCCCCTTCTCACTTCCTAGTGTCACCACTGGCCACTCCTTCTCTATTCAGTCCTATTCCTAGTTCCATCTTGTCTGCCTGTACCCTGCCTTGCCTTTGTCTTACCTGTCAAACAACTGTCAGCTGACCCTCTGAACTGATGACTTTCCCTACCTGTCAATTTAAGCAGATGGTGGGAGGTGGAAGGCAGAGCAATATAGTCTGTGGTACAAGCTCCCTTTATTCAATGACAGTTACTTAATGTATTTGAATTATCATTTAAATCTGTTTACCAAGGTACTGACAGAAAATGAATAATTGGATTCATTCACTTACATGGTCATCAAAATATTAATTACACATATAAACAGTCTTTATATTAGTGAAGTAATGTTTTATGTTCTCTCTCTCTGAGCTACATATTTTCTCTTCTGATACTGGCTAACCCTTTTCTGTGACTGTGGTTTACCATTGTTTTAGTCATGTAATAGGAAGACTCATCAGACAGGTATACCACATCTCCACATCATATATGAGTCATTGCTTTTAAAAAATGTCTGTAGTTTAACAAAATAAGCATTCTTCTGCTTTTTTTCTTTTAATAAAAATGTGAGTTCAAATTGCAGTTATCTAGCATTCATCTTTGTCTGCCCACACCACTCACGCACCTCAATGATAATCTAGTCCTTAAAGTGTGAGTCAGAAAATTAATTTGCCATTTTTTTGCACAGCCATTTTACTGAAGTTTTTCAGAGAACAAGAAACTATCATACCTGTTCTACAAAAAATAATAAAAAGTAATAACATGGCAAAAATCTCACAACCACAATCCAGGCAAGAAAAATAGGCTCCCTATCGAAATGCCGAGTGCTGACAAGCCAAAAAAATAAAAAAGACTGAAAACGCAGGAGAAGAGAGGATTTTGAAAATCACTATTCTCCTTTAAACTTCTTTTGCAGGGGGGCAAGACCCCAAGCACCCCCACACCCCCAAAACATATATATACCATCTCCAAGATCACCATACCTCAGAGAAGGCATTTCAGACTTGGCACATGTTAAGTCTGTTCTTTCGGCCATTCAGTCTCTGCTTTTCAGGACTTGCTCTGGCAGGTCCCAACAATTCAAATAGTTTCCAAGAAACAGGATTTCAGTTTTCCTTTAAAAACATGATGAGTGACTCATCCTTGATAAGGCAAGTCTGAATAAACACCCTAAAGAATGGAATGACTATACATTTGGTGTAACCATAGCTGAGATCCACAGACAATTACTACACTGCTCTGCACAAATTAGCATGGTTGCAACCATGTCCAAGGTGTGAGCAATTCTTAGATACCAATGGTTTGGCCATTCAATGGTCAAAATATAGGCATGTAGATAGCGCACTTGTTATCTCTTGAGCCCATGTCCTAATTCCCTACTGTTTCATACACAACATGATAGGAAAAAAAAAATCCTTTCTATGGTCTGGTACATTCACTATCCATATGAGGAGTGCCAGGTTCTAATGCCCTATGCCTTCATGCTCTACACAAGTCAAAAAAAAAAAAAGGTCTCTGCCGAACACACCCCCTAACACAATACACAGTGGGCAGCTGCCCTCTTCTCCCCAGCTTAGTTACACTTCTATAAAAATAGCATGGTCTGCAGTGCATGCTACTGATTGCATGATAAGATGTAAATGGGGGAACCCAGTGCAAATGATCCCTACAGCTGCATTACCTTGTAGTACAAACCCACACTGAACACTTTGATCCTCGATGCAATGCAAGTATAATGCTAGGAATAGGAGTATGAGTAACAAAGCAGCATGTGTCAGTTACCAGTATCCGAGACATGCCAATAATGTTGCACACTATGGCCATCAGTGCAACTGGAGGAGCTCTAGACAGCACTTGACATATGACCATCTCACAGACTGCCAGAATGTGCAGTGCTGCAAATTGGACAGAGATAGTATAAGCAATGTAGCTGAACTGTACCACCCACAAGCAGAACAGAGGTGGATGTTGGGTGTGCTAATTCTTGTGGGTACAAAGATATTTATAGCATTGCCAGCATTATCCTCATGAGTCCTAAATTATTTCCTCCATATTATCCTATAGCATGTGGAGGAGCATATCTGGTTCCCCAAGATGATGAAGGAGAGAACCAAAATTATGTAGCCCTTTTATGAAATAGCCCATTCCTCTCTGTTCTTATAGGCTGTAGATTGCACACATGCTGCTATCAATGTTCCATTTCACCAGAAAGGCCTGCAATACATCATTAGGAAGGGCTTCCACTCCATGAATTGTCAGGTGGTCTGTAATGACAAGGGCGTTATATATAATCTGTTCTGACAGTTCACATGATTCAACATTTTGTTCATCTGACACATGCCAATGTTTCCTTCAAGGTGACACCTACAGGTTCACTTTGTTGGTAGGTGCACATACATGTTATATAAACAAGCCATGTACACAGATATCATGCAAGTGCTAATCAAGACTCACATAATATTCTGTATTTTGTTTGTTGTAGGGGATACTAGACAGTAGACACACACTTGAATCAAGCATGATGACCCCAATACAAAACCCTAGACCATACAGGAAATGGTCTATAATACAGCCCATGCAAAAACACAAAACATAGTGGAACATCTGTTCAAGCAACTGGAGGGATAGTTTAAATTTATTGGTATCCAAGGAGGAGCTTTGCAATACAGTCCAGACACTAACAGCGTGATTTTTGTTGTGTGTTCCATGCTATACAGTATGGCATTGCACAAACAAATGGCAGCCACCGAACATCATGGCACATCCTTCAGTACAGTCATAGCAGCAGAAGGGGAGGTTGGAGGTGGAGAGTCAGGAGAGTAACAGGCAGTAGCAGAACAACAGGTGAGACAGAGGTGGGTGCTTTACATTGCAGCACTAATGAAGAGGCAGTGTCTGTTCCACAACAATGGGCCATGATTAAGCCAACACAGAATGAAGTTATGTAAGTGGCAGTATAGCCAGGCTATGCAGGCCAGTGCACAGACTGGCCATGATGATCATCAGACATCACCACAATTTCATAGGTTAGAACTTAGGCAGGGACAAGTCATCATCACTTGTACAAGAGGGGGATTCAGTGATAGGTAACAGTAGCAGTATAATATGGAGTAGGGTCATGGGAGGTGAATACAGTAGCCACATACTGTTAATCCTCTAATGATGGGATCAAGCTGCCATGATACAACTACCGGTGTCCATTGTGTGGACTTTTGTTGCTGGGACGTAATGGGGCTGTAATATGGAAGAGGCCCTGTGCTTTACAAAAATTACTCTTTCTTCCCCTTACCTGTCATATTTTATCACTACCCCATTATGCTTGCCTTTCCTTGCTGCTCTCCCAGTACTTACTTTATTATCCATATTCATTCCCTCCTCATTTATATAATATAATGATCATTATATAATGAGCAGGGTGCCAGTGTGCTGTGCAGACCCACACTGGTCTTTCTCCTTTGAAATCTGTGCCTTACCTGTGCCCATGTCAAAAAGATAAGTTTTGTTCAATTGGTCAACTACTGATCACAATGTCCCTTTTAGGATTCACCTTTCTAGTAGCCATACTAAGCAACTAGAAAGACCCTTAGTGGTTCATAACCAAGAAGAGTTTTTTTCTAAAGTCCCAGAGTTAACAGCAAAGATTTGGTGTGCTATTCTTTTACCCATTTTCTTATAGGGTCTTATATAGTGATTTATGTCTTGCATTCTTCTGCAGTAGGAACATCATCCTTCTTAATCTCCTGTACCTTCAAAACTCAGAAAGGCCCACTAATACCAAAACCAGGGATTTAAGTCTCCACCTGACATAAGTAAACTATGCCTGAGACAAATGTATTACTCAACTCCTTCCCCCCACCTCTAGAACAAACTCCTCCTGCTGTGAGATGCTAGAGTCTTGAAAAGGCATGCTTATGTGCCCAAGTGCATCTCAGAGCAGGATGTGGGACAGTGTCATCTAGTAAGGAGCTAGTGACCAGGCCACTCTAAGAGGGCAGTGCTCAGTTCCAGTTTGTTATATATAGCCATATAATAAGTTTATCACCTGCAAAGTTAAGGGAGGGGGCTTGGTTCAGTAACAACTGGGTCTTGTATATAACAAGGAAAGATTCTTCATCCTACACTCTGGTGATGTAAACTGGCTTTATACATGTGGACCATCTGTTATCAGTTTAGAAGGACCTTGAGATGTTGCATGAAGTAGAAAAGTCCATGTTGTAGCCAACTTAAGCACAGCATACAGTCTGCGGTCTAGAACCTACTTCCCAGTCAGGAATAAACCAGGTCTTCAGCACAGTGGTCATGACCTTGACAGCATCTCAGAGGATGCATATTTAATTAGTGGTCTCACACTGGAAAAGAGAGAGTAAGAGAGGGATGAGAGTGCACAAGTAGTGCTAGCTCACCCTTCTTAGGACAGGGGATGGGAGAGGTCTGGTCACAAGATGTCCCCAACAAAGGTTAGCATCTTTTGCACTATGGACATGTTGGGCTGCATGAGGCTGCCAAGACATACATGCACTGTAGGTGGACGGATAGAGGTGTGCAAAAGCTTGCATTGTATCTTGGGGGGTGCAAGTGTGTGAAAATATGCACTTGCAGAAGTACAAGACTAGAAGCCATTGCACCATTTTTCTAGCCAACAAGAAGGAGATCTTAGTAGCATTCAGAAATAATCTCCTAATCCTTGCTGGATGGCAGCTGTGACCAGTAAGTGTCACCAACCTAGCTCATAATCCAAAGGAGATGGGGGCTGGAGGAGTTAATCAATCTCAGATGAAATGGTGACTTTATGGTGGTATTAGACTGCGGCGAAGAAAAAAAAACAAAAGATTTTTTACTCAGGAGCAGTACTGTCCTGTTCTGGGTCATTCAGTGTGGCATGACCTGAGTTAGTAGGCATGAGTGTTGGCCACTTTTCTGGACGCGAGTGTTGTGCACTTTTCTGGTGGGCACTAGGATGGTCGCAGTGCAGTTTTTACTCTCAGAAAAACTCCAGTAGTTGGCAGTAGTTTATAAACAGCCATATAGAGTATTCATTTTTCTTGGGGAAGTGTGCTGTCAACAGACTGTGCAGGATTCCTCAATGTTCACACATGCAATGACACTACTGGGCTTCTGTTTAAGTCATATATTAACAATTTCAAATAAAAGAAGGCTCCTTAATGCATTTGAAACAAGAATGCCTTAGTCCATAGGCTGACAGCAGTATATTCATTTTACTAAGCCTGAGGCTGCATATTCTAGGCACTTTACTGAAGGAAGTGTGGCAGACAGCTAAGGTGGGGTTAACAGGGCATCAGCTGGGTATAATTACAAAACCCAAATATGGTATGTGGGTCTATAGGTGCCCCCTGGGAGATATTTCTCTAGAAGGTGAGGGCAACACCTATGAATAAGAGGGCTTAAAACTGCATTCGGAGTGAGGCGTGAGGTTCTGATTCTGAGCCAACCATGCTTATGACCACAGTCTCTGAGGCATTAGCAAGAAGTGGTGAGATAGCCTTAAGGTGTGCAGATAGCAGAAATGAAACCACAACTGTCAAACTGAAAAGTAGCCTTCTGAACAGTGTTTGTGATGAAAACTACAAGTGCTAGCACTCTTGTGAACTAGAAACTGGAGCTCTATAAATTCATTTTATTCCTGATTGTAAGTGAAATATCTGTGTAGCCGGAGCATTACAATGTACTGAGTTTCTACATTCACAGAGGAACAAGTTGTAAAGGTTTGAAACATCTTTGATTTCTGAGAGTGAAAAAGATGAGACAAAAGTCAAAAAATAATTGTAAAAAGTCATTAAAATGAGTTATTTGTGATGATGTCATGATTTGTATTGAGAACAGATAAAATGTGAATAGTGTGCAAAACAAAGGTGATATTTTGTGAACAGAGAGCAAGTAGAACATTTTGAATTAAAAATGTGTAATTAAAACACAGTCTAAAATGTAATGTCTACTCAAATGTTAAAGATAAATCGGAAAGGAATGTGAGATGACATCATTCAAAACTTGTATCTACCATTCTAACATAGATGGCAATAATAAAAGTTTATTTTAGTGAATTAAAGTGAACTTCTCTACAGAAAAGTCTACAGTGAATGAGATGAAGTAACTTGCAGACCATGGAGCAGGAATAAAACAGGAGCAGAAACGGAAATTACAAAAAAATAGAGATGGCGATTGGAAATTTAGATATCATTGTTAGTGACACTGGGGCCTAGCTCCAGGGAATAGGAGTTGTGCAGACAAAGTGGGAACATCTCACAGTGTCAGTTATCTACACCGCACCAGGGTGGGAGAATTGAAACTGTTAATTAGGATGCAGGGAAAAAAGACTAGATCACGAAATGAAACAATTGGAGCAATGCAGGGGAATCAGGATGACACTGAAAATAGATCACAAAAAGAAACAATGCAAATTGTTGGGATAATGGAAGAGTTGGAAGGAGCTCAACCAATGGCTTTTATCCAGAACTAAATGATGACATTGATCCAAGCAGAGATGTAGCTAAGAAATATGGCATCTGGTGCAACTCCCCAATCAAGTACCCCCACAACTTGAAGCTGAAGACCAATAAATAAATACATAAATAAATAAAATAAATAAACAAACAAAGGTCATCTCTGATTTGAGGACCAAAGCTCTTCTCCTATTGCAATTGTAGCACTGTAACACTGTGGCACTGTAGCACTGTAGGACTGTGGCACTGTAGCAGTGTAGCACTGTCGCACTGTAGCAAGCAGCTTGCTGCACTTTAAATACTACACACAAAGGCACTAAAGCACTAATACACATTATCCATGACTAAAAATACAGTATCAGCATTAATTTCTGCATTAATCAAGTTGGCATCTGCAGATTGCGCCCCCTATAATTTTGCATATGGGGTGGCTCACCCATCCCCTACCCTGCCTACACCTTTGCGTCAAGGAATGTTTTACTGTAAATGCTGTGACAGATTCAGCATACAGGTGGGGAAATTGGACAGATTGGAACAAAAAATAGGCAATGAGTTGTCAGATTTTATTTTTATAGGATGAAAAAATGAGTAATCAAATATATGTCCATGGACAAAGGAACTGGTGTTAGCAGTTCCGAAGGTGGAGATTGTGAATGATTACTCAAGGATCATATCAGCAAAAAATGCTCTTGTCCCCAAGTATATGGCACAAACATGGGATGGGGTGGTAGCTGAGATAGTATAGCCTCCAATCCTGAGAATATTCTGTCAGGAAAAGTTCAGCTTTTTAACGCAGTAGAGGAAACAGTGTGCTTCTCAGAGATGTTATGAAAAGAGTGATCTTGGGATAGGTGGCTGAGAAAAGAGCTAAAGCAACACCAGTGGAAGCCAAGAGAATGGTGGGATAGATGGAGATATGTGACATCATCTGTGCAGGCAATAAACTTAGTGAAAATATCACAGGGGTCACACAGAAATGTAGTGACGCAAAAGAGGAAAGAGTATTTTGCACTGATAAGCTGGAGTATATTAATTGTGGAATACATGAACACAAGCAAAGGACACAATGCAAAACTGTTCTCACTAAAAGAAGCTGGTCAGAGAAAGAGGCTGGGGAGATAGAGGAAGGTTACCAGAACAGGAGAATGACTGACCATGCTAAAAATGTGGAAGGACAGAGAGGCAGCAACCCAAAACAGTGGAAGTGGCTGCAGGAAAGAGACAGGCTCAGCAAAGCCTCCTCTGGTAATGAGCCAAATCTAGAAATTATTACTCCAGTAACTAAAAAGTGTGCAGTGAGGGGCTCCTGGAAGGGATGTGACTGCACTGTGGGCTTCTGCTGTAAATAACTATGTGTGTTTTCTTCACATATCATTCTATGAGATGGTGAGATGGTTGTAAAAGGAAAAGTGGTTGTTCAGAACTTGTAATTTGATGTACTGATCAAAATATTACTAGACAGTGTCAGATTGGTTCTACAAATGTTATTCAATTGCAAGCGAAGAGGAAAGAGATGAAAACAGAGATGAAAATAGATGGTTAGATGCTCTGCAAGATATGAAAAGTGGCACTTGCTAGTATATAGTGAATGAAGGCACTTGTGAACTGCTGAAACAAATGCTTATTGGTGTAGTATTTTGTATGGTACTGAAGGGACTGTGGGGAATGTTGATATAGGCTATTTTCTGCAAAAGATTTACTGGTTCTGCTCTATAGGTATGTATCAGTGTTATGATATCAGCTGAACTGCGGTGCATAATATTTGGTATGTATGGGAAATGTCACTGGAATGCAATTCTAAAGTTGCATGTAAGGCATGAATAGAAATTTGGTGTTGTAAAATATTACTTCTGGGGAGAAATGTGGAGTAAACTTTAGTATGAAACCATTGCAAAGTTTCTGCTGCATTTTGTGTTTTAGAAATGGCTTCCCTATCTCATCTCGAGGAGAAATTCCCTGAACATCAGTAGCTTGCAGAAAAAAAAAGACAAACAGCATACAACTGAATGCTTTTCTCCATAGGAAATTATTGCTGGGTTGAATTCTAATTGTGTGCCAGCAATGATTCACTTTTAAGGAGATTTCTCCCTTCCTTGAGTTGGTGTAATTGTGAAGTTGGCATATGTAAGTTTGGATGGAGTGGGGTGGCTTGCCTCCAACATTGGGAGGTACAGAGTGTCTTGTCCCCTTGCAAAAAGCAAAATAAAGGGAGCTTTTCAACATTTTGGTGTTTGGGCATTTTTTTTTAACCTTTTGAAACATTGACTTTCAGGAAGTTGGTGTTTTATAGCAGAACTGGAGAAAACAGTGTTAGGGGGGCTTTCTGATGTCTCACAAACATGGAGATTAAAGGATGTAAAAGGACTGCAAAGTGAAATCAGTATGTGTCAAGAAAGGTGTGTATAATGTTGCCATGTTTGAAAATGTTTAAAGTATTGCTTCTTCTAAAAAAGCTGCATGTTAACTGGGACTATGTATTGCACAGTGGGTTAACAATTCATACTGGGTGGAAGGTTAACAAAAGGATTAATGACGAAAAAGGCAGGTGTGTTATTATAAGTGGATAGGTAAGAGCATTGAATATAAATAAATGATGAGAACATGTGTTCAGAAGTGGAGTTTCACTATGCACACATATGGGAGAAGTAAAGACAGCATGAAGACAGAGGAAACAATCCTAGGTAGAATCAGTATGCAGTCTGGGGGGGAATTATTGTTTGAGCTGTTACCAATAAGGATGGCCAACAGTGGCTTAGGCCTATGTTGTTTGAAGATGGGGAGCATTGGCATGTAAAGAAAGCATGTCCAAAAGCCCATGTAGCCTAACTTCAGAGAAGTGGCAGATAGTCCTGGTGGCAAAGAAAGGAAAGGATCACTACATGGAATGTAAGAGAAATAAGCATAATCTGATTGAGTGAAATGATTTTAGCCTGACATAAGGACAAAAAGTGGATATAGTTTTTCTTTAGGAAGTAAAGCTAAAACTCGAGAGAGTGATGGAGAAGTTGAAGAAGAATGTCCATAAATTGGTGGGTTAAGACTGCATTAAGGAAGGGAAAAAAAAGAGAAGTGTTGTCGTTGGTGCATGTAGAGTGTGGATATGGAGAGAAAGTACAGTTATGTGGGGAAGGTGGTTAGCATGTAGAGGTACTTTTGATTGCATGAGGACTGATTGTGACCTTGTATTACTTTATTATGGTCCAAATGAGGATAACAGAGATTAAAGCTTGTATAAATGCTTTAGAGAGAATGAGAACAGAAATGGTTAGAGTAAGATGGGGGGGGGGGGTAGTGTATTGTTCATTTCAGAATTGGATAGGTTATACAGGATGGTGGTGTTTCCTTTCAAATACCATAAAGATTTACAGGAAAGAATGGATGGAAGAGAAGAAAGATTGGGTTCATTTTAAAACAGTAACCCCCTGGCCATTTTGTGCAGAAATGGGCATGGCCAGAGTGATTGACATGCCTACTGGCAGTGATATGGTATGCAAATGATGCATGACTGACATGCCATACAGATTTGCCTGTGACATCATGCATACATTGCTTCTTGATTGACACACGGTGAAATGACCCCCTGTGCATGTGAGTTGTGATTGTTACTGAGACAGCAATTTTTTTTTTTTTACTGTATGCAAAACAGTTAATAGTTCACGTTCCATTTTTTTTATGCTATTCATTTATGTTTTAGGAAATATGCAAAAATGTTTATTCACAAGTATATTACCTACGGACACTTCAAAACTGGTGAGGCCTCTTTTAAAAAATGATTGGGATTTGCTTCAGTGCTGCTTATTTCCCAGTCTCGCATTTGTTTGGATGCAACTTACATGAGATGTGAAACATAATAGATTAGTTGTTATACTGTTAAAAATATTTGCTTTAGGCTACGTATTGCAACAAACAAAAAATATTAAAGAAAGTAAGGTGTGAGATGAGTTATGCTGCATATCTCTTAAGTGGAACAAAAAGGCAAACTGGATACTTCCTAACAACTTTAGTAAGCTTACAGCATTGTTAAAAAGTGGTAATTCATACTCCCAAAACATCTGTGGATTAATATAATACAATATTCTTTACTGTGGATATTTGTTAAAACATTAAAAGTGCGTGTGTATGTGGAACAAGAAGGAGTTTTTAAGGCTCAAAATAATGAATTCTTCCTTATAATGAGGGACAGTTGACAAGTACACTGGCAGGTGATAATAAAGCCAAAGATGAATTCATGCATAACTTGCCTTCCTTTCCTTTTGAAAATGCCGATTACCATGACATAGTTATTAGAAAAAATGCAAAAGTAAACTCTTTTTCTTTATGATCTGCAACTTAAATGATGGTGATTGACATCTGACAAATGGACAGTGTTTTAAGTTTCAGAGAATTTTCTACAATAAAACTGCAGGATAAAACAGGTTACCTGTGAACATACGGCTGCAGCTGCAGTCTAAAAATACCTTTCCGTGGTTAAAAAAATCTGGACATTTTCAGAACTGGATTCTTGTGCAAATGTGTCTATCAGTCCTGTACCACCATCACTCTTATCTGCACAAAGAAACTGCTTTAATAAAACTGAATATATGGATGGCAGTAAGTTCAGTTAATTACTACATGCCAAACTCTCCTACGAGATTTCTTTTGCTTCTGAATGTTTAACCGTAGTACATTTCCCGTGGTCTTCATAAGTAAACAAAAAGTAAATAAGTGAATGTTAATGTTTAATTTTACATCCCATACAAAATGTGTGATATCACTCCAATATCAAGATAAAGATTCACTAAAAAAAAAGGATTTTTACCATGGATTACCATCCACTTGGGTAATTTCAATTTCAGATTTGGCTATTCCATTAGAAAACTTCTGCTGTAGGACAACAGGTATTATTTTGGTGTTAGCAGACAAACCTCTCTGTTTTTAATCATTTTATGTGGATCTGCTGCTTCTAATTAGATGCACATAAAGGTTGCCGAAACCATAAGTACTGAGGCCTGTGTATCTTTAGTAAACTAACAAGTCCATACTATCTGCTTTCCACATGCTGACAATCCTGGATGAATATTCATTCCAATGAAAAAAACATAAACATGTTTATTCATAAATTTTTAAAAATGTTACCTGGTGCTGGATGTTGGGTGGGGCTTGGGCAGACCTTGCTACTGCCCATCCAGGGGGGTTACTGTTGTAAACTAAGGCCGAAAAATTATTTATGTTTAGCAGGAATAAAAGTACGCACTCTAACAGACAGGATAGCATTTTGGTGGACAAAGAGATGTTTTGGAAAGTGCAGAAAGTAAAGCTTTTACAAAGTAGCATGTAAGATCATGTTTTTGTGTTAATGGGATGGAAGGGGAGAGAGAAGGCATGAACAGGAAGTGACCGAACTCAGGAAAGTGTAGCGGGACAAAGGATGGGAAATGAGCAGACAATGTGCCTATCATCATCTTCTTTCTGCTGTTCCCATTAGGGGTCGCCACAGCAGATCATCTGTTTCCATTTCTTCCTGTCCTCTGCATCTTGCTTTGTCACACCACCCACCTGCATGCCCTCTCTCACCACATCCATAAACCTTATCTTAGGCCTTCCTCTTTTCCTGTTACCTGGTAACTTCATCCTTAGCATCTTTTTCCCAATATACTCAGCATCCCTCCTCAGCACATGTTCAAACCAATGTAACCTTGCCTCTCTGGCTTTGTCTCCAAACCTTCCAACCTGGGCTGACCCTCTAATATACTTATTTCTAATCCTGTCCACTCTTGTCACACCCTGTGCAAATCTTAACATCTTTAACTCTGCCATATCCAGCTCTAACTCCTGCCTTTTTGTCAATGCCACTGTCTCCAACCCATACAACATAGCTGGTCTCACTACCCTCTTGTAGACCTTCCCTTTCACTCTTACTGGTACTCGTCTGTCACAAATCACTCATCACTCCTGACACTCTTCTCCACCCACTCCATCCTGCCTGCACTCTCTTCTTCACCTCTCTTCCGCACTCACCATTACTCTGAACTATTGATCCCAGGTATGTAAACTCATCCACCTTCGCCACCTCTACTCCTTGCATCCTCACCATTCTTCTATTCTCCCTCTCATTCACACACATATATTCTGTCTTAGTCCTGCTGACCTTCATTCCTCTTCTCTCTAGAGCATATCTCCATCTCTCCAGGGTCTCCTCCACCTGTTCCATACTCTCAATACAGATCACAATGTCATCTGCAAACATCATAGTCCACGGGGACTCCTGTCTGATCTCGTCTGTCAACCTGTCCATCACCATTGCAAATAAGAAAGGGCTCAGAGCTGATCCTTGATGTAATCCTACCTCCACCTTAAATGCATCTGTCACTCCCACCGCAGACCTCACCGCAATTACACTACCCTCGTACATATCCTATACCACTCTTACATACTTCTCTGACACTCCTGACTTCTTCATACAATACCACAACTCCTCTCTAGGCACCCTGCCATATGCTTTCTCTAAGTCTATAAAAAATGCAATGCCACTCCTTCTGACCTTCTCTGTACTTCTCCATCAACACTCTCAGAGCAAACATTGCATCTGTAGTGCTCTTTCCCGGCATGAAACCATACTGCTGATCATTAATCATCACCTCCCTTCTTAACCTTGCTTCCACTACTCTTTCCCACAACTTCATGCTATGACTGATCAGTTTAATCCCTCTGTAGTTACTACAGCTCTGCACATCACCCTTATTCTTAAAAATCAGTACCAAAACACTTTTTCTTCATTCCTCAGTCATCCTCTCACTTTCCAAGATTTCATTAAACAATCTGGTTAGAAACTCCACTGCCATTTCACCTAAGCACCTCCATGCTTTCACAGGTATCGTCTCTGTGTATGACAATGAAAAAAGCACAGAGGAAACGCAGTATAGACTCCAAAAAAAAACGTTTTATTGCAGCGCAAAGCTTCTAATAATGTATCGGTACAATTTTATAGTGAAAAGCACAATGTTCTAAACTTAAAAAACAAATGACATATTGCTGAAAAGTTACTAGTTTAGCGCTTTCACCAACAGTATGTCATTTGGACCAACAGCCTTTCCATTCTTCATCCTCTTCATAGCTATCCTTACTTCCTCCTTGCTAATCCATTGCACTTCATGATTCACTATCCCCACATCATCCAACCTTCTCTCCCTCTCATTCTCTTCATTCATCAACCCCTCAAAGTACTCTTTCCATCTGCTCAACACACTCTCCTCACTTGTGAGTATGTTTCTCTCATTATCCTTTATCACCTTTACCTGCTGCACATCTTTCCTAGCTCGGTCACTCTGCCTAGCCAATCTGTACAGGTCCTTTTCTCCCTCTTTAGTGTTCAACCTTTCATACAACTCTTCATATGCCTTATCCTTGGCCTTCGCCACCTCTTTCTTTGCCATGCAACTCATCTCCTTATACTCCTGTCTACTTTCTTCATCTCTCTGACAATCCCACTTCTTCTTTTCCAACCTCTTTTTCTGTATGCTCTCATGTACTTTCTTATTCCACCACAATGTCTCCTTGATGTCCTTCCTCTGTCCAGATGTCATCCCAAGCACCTTTCTAGCCATCTCCCTTACTAGCTTTGCTGTAGTTACCCAGCTATTTGGTAACTCTTCACTGCCACCCAGTGCCTGTCTTCACTCTTCCCTGAACTCCCCCTTACAATTACCCTTTTTCAGTTTCCACCATTTGATCCTTGGTGCTGCCCTCATACTCCTCCTCCTCTTCTTGATAACCAATGTCATCCTACAAACCACCATCCTATGCTGCCTAACTACACTTTCCCCAGTTACCACTGTACAGTCTCCAATCTCCTTCAAACTGGCCCTCCTACATAAGATATAATCCACCTGTGTTCATCTTCCTCCACTCTTGTATGTCACCCTATGCTCCTCCCTCTTGTTAAAATATGTATTCACCACAGCCATGTCCATCCTCTTCACAAAATCCACTACCATCCAACCTTCTGCATTCATTTGCTTAACACCATACCTACCCATCACTTCCTCATCCCCATCTGTTCCCTTCACCAACATGCCCATTGAAATCTGCTCCAATCACCACTCTCTCACCCTTGGGTACAGTCATCACTACTTCATCTAGCTCACTTTAAATATTTTCTTTCTCATCCATCGCACACCCAACTTGTGGAGCATATGCACTAACAACATTCATCATTCCACCATCAATTTCCATCTTCATAAACATCACTCTTTCTGACACTCTTTTCTCCTCCAAAACACTCTTAGCATACTGTTCCTTCAGGATAACGCCTATGCCATTTCTCCTCCCATCCACACCATGATAAAACAATTTAAAGCCACCTCCGATACACCTAGCCTTACTTCCCTTCCATTTGGTCTCTTGCACACACAATATACCAACCTTCCTTCTGTCCATTATATTGGCTAGCTCTCTCCCTATACCAGTCATACTGCCAACATTCAAAGTTCCAACCCTCACTACCACAGTCCTAGCCTTTCTCCTCTCTTCCCGCCTTCGGCCATGTCTTCCCCTCTTCTCCTCCTTCGGCCAACAGTAGCCCAATTTCCACCAGCACCTTGTTGGCTAACAGTACTGGTGGTGGTCGTTGTTAACCCGGGCCTCAACCAATCCGGTATGTAAATATTTACTGCTGTCCGCATGAATGATTTGGCTAAGTTTTATGCTGGATGCCCTTCCTGATGCAACCCTGTGCCTAACATGGTTGATTAAAATCATTCAGAAAATGGAGAAGTGGGGAGGAGAGAATGGGACTGTATTTAGGCAGCATGGAGAGCAGAGATTATGGGAGATTATGGAATATGGGGGAAGACTGAATAGACTGAAGAATAGTAAGGCTGAAGAGATGAAAGAAGAAATATTAGGGAATCAGGCAAAGCAGCAGTAAGGAAAGGGGACAAAAGAGACAGTACTGAGAACTAATAGCCCAAGAATTTAGAGTGGTGGAGCAGGAGGAAAAGATGACACAGAAACTGGAAAAAAGAGGAGCCAGAAGGAGGAACAAATAGGAGGTAGAAGTAAAACTGATAGTCTGGCAATTAAAGAGGGGAAAGAAGAAGCACATCAAATAGTAGGGTGATAGGTAGAGAAGGAAATTAAGAGACAGCTAATAAGAAATAAGGGAAGTCTTATTGTTTTTTTCTACAAAATTTTATACAGAAAAGGAAAGGGAGAAAAACATTTTCAAGGAATGGCCAGTACAGGACGAGGGAAAGAGAATTCATAGTGCAATTGGTCAATGCAAAGTAGTAATGGCAATAAAGTATACAAAAGTAGGAAAGGCAGGAGAACTACACAGTTTTCAGATTGACTATTACGAAGTTGTGAAGCTAGAGATTGTGGAGCACACAGCTGAGTTGTTCCATGATATAAGTGGGACAGGTACAAAAATACATGAAAAATCTCAGATTGCAGTTTTCTTTAAGAGGAAGGGAGAGATGTAGGATGTTGCAAGTTACAGGCTTATATCTCCTTATAATGCAAATGCAAACATATTTGCTAGGGTCTTAACAGTTGGAATGTAAATACCTTTATCTATTTACCAAAAGTAATTGATGACTCTGAGGTGCCTTATGTTAAAGGCAGTCAACAAACCACTAGAGGATATTAACAGATTTTGTTAGGTAGAAGAATGTTTGAAGGGAGAAGCAGGGGTAATATTAATAAATAACAACAGAAGCTATGCTGGGACAATCCTATTATCACCATAAGGGAACCAGTTAAAAACATATTTAATGGATAAGTACTTTCATCCATACCTCTCAACTGTACAGATTTTCGCAGAATGGCCAGATTTTTGCCTCATATTTTTGGTCCGTTTTTCATAAAATTGTGAATTTTTTATGGAAAATTAGTGGCAAATCATTAAAGACTATAATAAATGAAAATAATGACAGACATTTGAGTTTCAGATTTCATACCCTTCAGGTATGAAATGTCCCTATTTTGGGCCTTTTTTCCCATTTTTATTTATGGCTTTGTCCACATTTCGTGCTCTAAGAGGTTGAGAGGTATGTGACATCTGATAAAACAGACTTCATCAGAACTCATGATCTGAGTCATGATATGTTCCTGGATATACAGCTAACTTGCAATCAAGTGTTTTTATTTTTCTGTGCATTTTTTTTGCATAATGATTTTTATGTTTTCTGACTTGATAACTTTTTTATTTTAGTACAGAGATCTGACTCTGCCCATATATATGGTTAATGCTTGTAACATACATGTCACCACAAATTTATGCACAGCACATTCATATAATTTAAAGATATACAAGACACGATCTTTGCCCAATTCATTCTCACTTGCACTGCTCCTTGCACTATAACCCTGTACTTGATAGCCTTACTGCACTGCTCAATTTGCCAGTGTTTTCTTGTCTGTGAAAGTTCACATCCCTACTTGCTTACTTGCTTTACTGCATGCCACTAGCAGGGAGGAGGTAGTGGCAGCACTCACTAAAGCCAAGAACACTGCCTCCATGAGTCTAGATAACATCCCTGCTTGCCTCCTGAACAGCCTAAAACATGACCTATCAGGACCACTTGAGCCACTCTTCAACTACAGCCTTAAAACAGGCTATGTTTCAAGTGAATGGAGGACCACAACAGTCATTTCCCTCCACAAAGGCAGACCATCAACTGACCCAGTGAACTGCAGACCCATCAGTCTAACAAGCCTAATATGTAAAGCCATAGAACAAATTATCATAGGATTGATAAACATGGACATTGACAACCTACAGACACGGGATCCATCCATATTTGGCTTTGTTATGGGAAGATCATGTCTAATTAACCTGGTAGACTTCTTTAAGGAGGGGGTCATCAATGGATGAGGGTAAAACAGTGCATACTGCGAATCTTTACCTAACCAAGGCATTTGATACAATGCTCCACTCAGAAATTGTTGACAAGCTGCCTAAGCTAGGCATAAATCCCTATATAACTGACTGGGATTGCCAAATGGCTCACAGACAGGACCCAAGAAATCAGGATCAGTGAGACCATCTCCACCAAGATACTATGTTGGGCCTGATCCTGCTTGGCATCTACTTCTCGGAAGCCAAAGCTAATGTTCAAGGCCACTGGTTCACCAAGTTCATAGATGGCTGCAAATTGGGAGCTATTATAGATTCCCCACAAGACACCAACATCTTGCAAGATGGTTTAAAATAAACAAATGACCAGAGAGAAAGCCACAGTCTAAAACTCAATCCAAAAAATAAATGCATTATAATGCCCATTGGTAAACTGTCAACCCAAGTTCATTACTCCATTGATAAAACACCCTTATGAGTTGACCCAATAGTAAGGGATCTGGGAACATATGTAGACAGCAATCTGGCCTTTGACCAACATGTAGCTAAGATAGTAAGTAAATCATTCTATACCATGCAACTTATAGGCAAGGGAGAAGCATTCAAATCCAAGGAAGTTATAGTACCACTGTACTCAGCCCTTATCAGACCTACCATTCAGTACAGTGCCCCCTTTGGTATCTATCTAACCAGACAATTACAACAGTCAGAACGCCCACAAAGGTTTCTCACCAGAAGAGTTCTGGGCACCCTCTCCTACAATGGTCACTGAAAGGTTCTGTCTTTCTATTCAATCTTCTACAGACTGCTGACAGGGGATCTTTGTCTGACTTACAGGGCTTCCTTAGACCCACCCCTGATGGATCTGTTCCACATGTACTAACCAAACATCACCAGAAACACTAGATCCAGGGATCTGAACTTCACTTGCAACATAAACAGAATATGTTGGAGTGACAGATATGTGTCCTAAAGGATTCTGCACTCTGGAATAGGCTGCCAATCCATATAAAACAGAGATCATCCCCGACCCTATTCAAATGAAACCTTGACAACTGGATCGGAAATCATAAATTTACTCCCAGTCGGGCCATCATGTCCCTTATGGGCAAAGGAAGTCGAAAAGAAAAATCATTATAGTAACTAACACCCCTCTTACAAATCCTTAGTTACATTCCTATTAACATGCCTCCCATGATGTAGACATTCATGATACTCAGAACCTAAATGGTTGTAGGTGCACGGCTAGGCTTGTAAGGGCCCTAGTGGTCATTAGCCTAGTAAAAACTTATTAACATATGAATCTGTAAAGGATGGATCAGCAAACCATGCACAATGCCCATGCTGATGAGTAGTGTTTGCCTTCAAATCAAGGCCATGGTGTGCATCTTGCAAATTGTTTAAAAAAAGTGTAAAAGATACATCACTATTAGGTTGTTTACTTAAATTACTCTTGAAATGTGTGCATGCCATTATTACTTGCCAAACATTTTCTTTTTAATAAGAAAAGGTATTTATAAGCTTCAATCTTTTCTTCTGATAATAAATATTTTACTTTGATATCCTTGTTAAGGAGAACATAAACATGGATCAGTTATACAACTTGTTCATATGTTTAACTCATGTTAGTTGTCATAACACAGTGTCTTATTGTTGAAAAAGTATGAATCTAGTAGTTTGTTTGTACAATCACATAACATAATATGTAGTGACCCCAGCATACTCTTCATCAAGGCCCCTTTGTAATTTGTACTCTGTCACAAATAATTGTGAGTGCATTCAATTCACTTAGAATAATTCATTTCACCCAGTAGCTATAAGTGATTGCCTTTATTTGTGCAAAATGCTATTGGCCTCTCTTTCATCTCTTATTATTGCTATACAACGCTCAAGCTAACAACTTTAATATTTATTAGCACATGTTTTTCATCAAGTCTAATGAGTCATTTATACTCGGTTATCTTTCCATATTTTGAAGTTTTTTGCCTTTTGTTGCTTACTTTGCCTACGGACTCTTTGCCAGTATATTGTACTTGACTTAGGTTGCAAAAGCACAGAATAACACAAAATAAGGGCATGGCAGACCAGATAAACTCTTGCTGTGAAAAAGGCGTGTGTCAGCTTTTGTGTGTGCGTAAGCATGCGTGTGTGTGTATGTGTGTATACATGCATACACATACACACGTGTGTGTGTGTGTGTATGTGTGTGTGTGTGTGTGTGTGTGTGTGTGTATCTATATATATATATATATATATATATATATATATATATATATATGTATATATATATATATATATATATATATATATATATGTAAGTATATATATCTATATATATATATATATATATATATATATATGGGTCTATATTAAAAGACCGAATGTTCACAACCATGAATACGACAACAGTGACACGTAAACACCGAACAGCTGAAACAGCGAAACATGTAAATATCAAAATACGGAACGCCAAACACATTTCTAAAAACAACAGCACCATACAGGTAAGTAAAACTTACTTAAACATACCTTAATAAACACACTTTTGCAGGGGGGCAAGCCCCCCCCGCACCACCCATGTAGGGGGCTGCACCCCTATACCCCCCACTTATATATACCAACTCTGAGATCGCACTACAGTGGGGAAAAGGATATAGTTCCTCTTCCCACGAACATCCTGCTGGCCAAGGAAATCCATTTGGTGTTCCGTATTTCGATGTTTACGTGTTTCAGCTGTTCGGCATTTATGTGTTGCTGTTGTCGTATTCGCGGTTGTGAACATTTGGTCTTTTAATATAGACCCTATAAATATAAATATATATATATATATATATATATATATATATATATATATATATATATATATATATATCTATATATAGGGTCCCCTTCAGAACCTTGAGTTTTCAGAAACTCGAAATTCATATTGTCAAGATGATTTTTTGCATCAGTTTTTTTTTTTATCAGGTTAAGGTTTACATCAGGTCTTTAGCTAGACTAGTAAAGAGGGGATTCAGTGATGTTGCTTTTTTTAAATGTCATGAGCTCATTTACACTGTGAACAGTAACTGTATATGTAAAAAGCAAATCATTGCTCATTAACAAATGTCTGATTTTATTTTTGACCTTCTCTTTTAAATTTAAAAACTATTTTTAATACTATTTCTTCATTACCGCAGAGGACTAAGGCTACAAGCTGATAATAAGCTGTTTCCTGTAGTATGGGGTTTGATTCTGTCAGCCTTCATTTGCCTACTATGTAACCTTGAGCAAGTCACTCAACCAGATCATGTTTTGGAGCATTTGGAAAGCTGGTCTAGCCTTCTCAATGGTCTCCTGGACTGCAGTACCAATGAACCATCTAACAAGTTTCTGTTCCATATACTCTCTCAGCAGAATTTTATAAAATGTTTGCCCATTTATTACTCTCATGTCTTCCAACATGCTTACATTATTGGTCTATTGAAGGATGAGACCTTTACCCTTTCTTCGTTTGATAAAATAAATATGATCCCAAAAATAATTTAAAATTTCATTGGTTGGAGAAATTTCCCTAAATAGTTTTGCTGAATATTGATTATAAAATTTGTGCTAAGCTTGTAAATTATTATTGCCTGATATTTCTCTTATCTCTGATCCATTCTGTTCCCTTTTATCGTCTCTAAGAAGATGTTAATAGTTAACTGATTACTGCAACACATTTGACTACATATTCAAAGCAACCACCATTTAATACTTGACATCCCTTTCTGCTCTGTAGATGCTGTCAAAGCACTCTGTACTGTTGACAGAGTATACTTATTTCATAATTACTTAATTTAATCAGAATTGTTGATATTACAGATCAGATTGTTAGTGTAATTTATGTTATTTTCTTCTTTGCACATTATTATTCTACTTAATTTCTTGTTTAGTTGTATAATGTTTGTGTGATTTTTCTCTTAGAAGTTGATTTATAATCTCTATGAATTCAGTAGTAACTGATTTTGATTATCCTTTTTTTTAGAATTCTTTATTCATTTGCTGCTGAATACGGACTCATTAAATGACTATGCCATTAATGATTTGCTAAAGTACAAATATCTTGTACAGTGTACTAAATGCTATGTATATTTAAAAGTAATGACTATAAAGCAAAGAGAATAGATACTAAAAAGGGCACTGCTTTGTTATGTAACACAGATCACAGGGAATAGTAACATTCTTCGACCAGAAAACCTTCAGTCTACAGAAAAAGGCATAATGTTTCTAAAAGAGAAGGTAGAAAAATAAAGCAGGTGCCAGGTGAAAAGGAAGAAATCAAAACTGAACATGGAAGGTTTGAAGAACATTATTGTAAGAAAAAGACGAGTAAGACAGAAGCTGACAACATGGCTCAAGCTGTGGCTGTACAAAGCCAGCTGGATGACAATGTTATGTTTGCAAATGTAATAAGCAATGAAACCAGTGAGATTAATAAGAGTAATAGTGGTTAAGATCATTCCTTTATTACAATCGATAGAGCAGACATTACTGTATTAAAAGTTGAAGATTCTTCAGATTTGGTCAGAAAAGATATTATTACAACTGAAGTTTCAGTTATTAGAGGAACTGATAATTACATTTGCAGAGAATATAACGAACATCAGATATTGTTATGCTTGCCAGGAGGAAAAGTAGATGATGTGAGAAAGGCCTTAGAACTCTTTAATGTAACGAAGTAAGGATCTGTCTTTATTCACGTTGGGACAAATGATTTCATCCACAAGGACTCTTTGACTGATAGTAGGGAACCTGCAGTAGGGAATCAAATGCCAATAAATAATAAATAAATAAAATTTACAGTGATCTTTGATGGCAGAGCTTGTACAGATGTTAGGATGTATTTTTCACAAATCACATATAGAAAGGAGAGTCAGGTCAATGTAACTAAAAAGTTTTTTAAACACCTACATGAAAAATGGCGTATTTTAAAAATGGAAATATGTAGAGCATTCAAGCCTAATTTTGGGCACACATGTTTAGACAAAGTGGAGTACACTTCTCAAGATCAGGGAAGATAATTTTTGCAGCAGATATGTCACATATTTCGTAATTCACAGATAGCAACAGTTGATACATCTCTGAAGGTTGTTAATGCTAGGAGCATTAATAATAAAGTTTTTTATTGGAAAACTTGCAATGTCCCTTATGATTGATGTTGTTATTGTTTGTGAAAAATGGTTAAAATACGAGTGGAAATTAGTTCTGTAAGGATATAAATGGTTTTACTGTAACAGACACTAACAAAAAGTCAGATGTAGATTGTCTAACTGTGATAATAAAGACAATCCGGGAACATATATTGATTGCTGAAGTGTTTAAAGCATCAAAGTGAAGTGCTAAAAGAATTCATACATTTATTGGATGAAGGAGAGGAAGGAAAGGTGATAGTGGCTGGGGACTTAAATTTACCATAAACAGACTGGAATGATATTGGCTGAACAACATTAGGAAGAAAATTATTATACAATGTATGTTCAGGAACGATTGCTTCAGATCGTAAAAAAGCATACCAGGAAATGGAACATAGTAGACATTGTGTTCCTAAAAAAATTACTGTTACTTCATGTCAAGTTTTACTACCACTGATGTGCAGTAATCATGGGGTTATGAAGGTTAATTTTTTGCTAGATAATTCTGCAAAACTGAAATGTAAACCAACGCACAGAGGATTGATAACAGATCATATGAAAGCAAAACAGTCACTAGGTAAAAATAACTAGAGTAATGTGTGTAGTGGAAAAAAATGAAGGAATATGGAACGTTTTGAAAGAGAAATTGTTTGAATGCAAAAAATAAAAAAACTGTTTGACATCAGGATCTAGGCACACAGTGATAGAAGGATATATTTCCATAAGAACAAGATACTTGATTAAAGTGAGAGACAAAAAATATAAGAAATGGAAAAGAGGTTAAACTGCAGCTTTGAAGAAAATGTATATAAAGGGGTTCACTTCTTAATTTTGAAATACCAAATTCCCGAGGTTCAGAATATCGAATCCAGAACCTCGAGATCTTGGAATCTCAAAATTAAGAACTCCCCCCAAATAGCAGTCAACACATCACACAACATGTTTTTGCAGGGGGCAAGCCCCCCTGCACCCCCCACACCCCCGCTACTTAAATATACCAACTCCGAGATCACACTACAGCAAGGAAAATGGAACTCTCCCATTAAGCGCTGTATGCCGATCTCCATTCAGGATTTTGAAGTTTTAAAACTTCGATCATATGATCTTCGATCATATGAATTTTGAAGTTTTCAGCTTCGAAATTCTGTAGGGGACCCATATACATATATTGAGCATTATAGGAAACCATTTAGACATACAAACTGAAACTGTATGTAAATTCTAAAACTTATTCACAGAGAGAACATATTAAAGATGTATTTACAAAATGTTATCTAAAGAAGTTTGGCTCCACAAAGGGAGTGATAAATTGTCCTAGTGCCATCCAAATAACCTCACTTACTGAAATCAAATTAGATTATATTAAAAAAATATATGCAAACTGGATCCAAACAAAGCAATTAGTACTAATGACCTGAGAACACTTTGGCATGAACTTACAGTACCATTATATTTGTTATTTACTAGGTTGTATAAATCTGGAGACATTCATCATAATTCAAGATATGCACTTATTAAACATGTCTTTAAGGGAAAGGAAAGTAAGACAAACCTAGAATCATACAAACCCATAAGTTTACTTTCATGTTGTGAAAAAATAATAGAGAAGGTTATATCAGATAAATTATTGTCAGAATTGAAAGGGTTGAGTCTTGAAACTATATATCACCATATGTATGTTGAAAATAGGTTTATTACCACCTATAACACAATGTTCTATAACAATATAATAACTGATATGAATAAAAAAGTGTGCTGTGATGTAATTTATAGAGATTTAACTTTAGCATTTGATAGGGTCATACACAAAACACTAATCAGTAAATTAGACCAACTAGGTATTGATGTACTCATGATAAGATGGATAGCTGCATGGCTTACAAGTAGGACATGACAGTATCATAAAGCAACTGAACAGGTAAAATTTGAGGTTGCAGCTAGGGTGTCCTATACCCATACTTGTTTAGATTGTCTCTTTCAGGTCTATCTTTTTCATTTGAGGTGTTCTACAAACTGTATCCAGATGACCTGAAAATAGGTAAACTGATTACATGTGTTACAAATAGGGCATATCTTCAAGAGAATTGACTAAATTAACCATTTGGGCACAGGAGAATAATATGGTGATAAATACATCAAAAACTAAACATATAAGATTTGGAAGATATAAACTGAAAGGTGTACATTTAATACACAGTGACTGAAACTGTAGATTCATTTAAGGGCCTGGGTATATGGTTAGCTCCAGTTTTGAGTTTTTCTAATCATACCAACCAATTAGTTAATGATACTTATACAACTATAGGCTGTATAAAAAGATTTATAAAGTCTAGAAAATCAAAAATGATGAAGTCATTGTTTGTTAGTTATATTAAACATAAGCATGGAATAACAATATGAAACCTTATAAGAAAACAATCCAGATTAAACTGGAAAAAAATACAGTGGGAATATACCAAGGGCATCCATGGATGTGTTCTTTTAAGTTATTGTGAACAACTAACATATCTGAACTTGTACAGAGTCTCATTAGATAGTTAAGAGGAGAAGTCATTCTGATATATATGGCATTTAGAGACAATTACCTCTGTAAATGTTTAGGGTTATCCAAAAGTAGTACAGAATCATCAGACAACTTATGAAGAAGATTCTATAGGAATGAGAAGTGTAGTAACTGGTTCTTTGAGAGAGTAGCTGATGCATGGAATAGACTATCAAATAACATTAAAGCAAACACTAGTTTAAATGTTTTCTGATATATTGGCAGGGTAGAAAGGCATTATTGCCCATGCCTGAAATATTTGTATATATGTATGTATTGATGAAGGTATGTATATGTATTATATCTTAGTACAGTTTCCCTTTTTAGCTTCCACATATCTTAATTCTTTCATGAGACTTGCCCTTGCCTTCTATCATGCTTTCCACACTTGCACACTCATTAGGTTTGCTTTACAGGCAATAGATTTTGTTTGCATTGTGTGCAAAAGCCTCCATGCACCTTTTTATGGATAAATGCTATCCATATCTATCAACCTCTTGGAGCAAGGAATCTGGACAAAGCCATAAATAAAAGTGGGACAAAGGCTCAAGAATAGGGACAATTTTTAAATATTGATTTTACAAACTTAGAAAGTTGATAGAATAACAGGTTTTCAATTAGCGTGCATTTACTGAGGGGTATGGGGTCTGAAACACAAATGCCTGTCACTATTTCTAACTTCAGTCCTTAATGATCTGTCACTAATTTGCCAGAAAACCACAATTTTATTAAAAAGGGATCAAAAATATAAGGCAAAAATCTAAACTAATTCATTCTGTCTCTTAGCTTGATTAGAAGTCTTGCTATGTTCTAAAGCTAGTCATATACCTACAGTAATAAGTGGTAAAACGTGGAAAATTTTAACCTATAACATGTAGGTTTGCTAATGTATTCATCCTTTTATGAGTATGCATAGCACATATGCCCATTACTAAAACTACAATTTGTATTCCATATCCGAGCTCCGTCATTTTACTTTACACTTCCTTCAATATGCATCTTGCATGGCATGTGATTTCTAGGGTGCAGGACAGCTTCAGCATTATATCCACTAGATGTCAGCTGCATTCATTTTCATTACATGCATTATATGCAGCTTGCCAGTCGTAGGTGCATTAGACAATGTATGGTATTTAGGCAATGAAAAGACAAGTTACGTCACTCATTCCCTGTCTGAAATGGCACAGCTCTATTACACTGAGAGTATTTGGACAAGCTGAACACAACAGATCTGGCAGCATTTTTGTTAGGTCTTGTTAGAGCTACCATAATGCATAGAACTGCAGACTGATTCCGAGAGTAGTTATTGCTTGAGAAAAAGAGCATTGGCCTGTATATACAGTAATCATAGGAAGTTCAAGGTTGAGTTTTGCATCCATTATGCCTTGCCAGTTCACATCCTAGACTGTACCTCCCCCCAAGGAGGGTTAGGCCAGTCAAGTTTGTGTTGAATTTATAAATACTCATCCAATTATCCAGGTCCCATTTGAAGTAAAATAACCGACATTACGTAATGAATACATCTTTCAATCTCATTTTATTGCTCTGGTAAAGAAGGTTTAGATTCCTTGCTCTAGTATTTGTGAGACCATTTGATATGTAAAGATACAAGAGATCCTGGACTTCTGGGTCCCCAATTGCTCAGAATGCAAGGCATACATCTCCTTTAGGGACCCTATAAGACACAAAAAGCAAAGAGGACAGTGTGTCTTATCTTTTCTGGTAGCGTAGGGATTTTAACCCTGTGATCCTCCTTTTAATTGTTTGATATGTCTGATAAGATGCATCTCAAAGGGGAGCATTGCATTGTATAACTGGTCTGATCAGCGCTGAATACAAGAGACTGATAACATCTTTAGAGCTGGATGATATTTCCTTTGTGATTAGCTGTGACAATTAGAAGATTTCCTGATAACAGTTGCTACTACATGGTAGTCAAAGGAAAGGGAATTCATAACCCAGGTTCTCTGGTCTGTAACTACGTTCTCATTTTGAAGTGGAGTATTGTCAGTGCTATATGCTAGGGGGATGGTTTGTCTGTCAAATGCAAAGATGTTATATTTTTCAGCATGTAATTTAAGTACATTTTCAAAATAGCAGGCATATGTAAGTTCAAGCTCATGCTGGAAGGCTTCTGTGTCAGAGGGGGATTTGAGAATGACCCAAAGTTTGCAGTTATCCACAGACTTGGTTATTTGTAGGTCTTTCTTTTTGTCTGTTGGTCAGAGAAGTAAAGGTTTACTATCAAATGACTGAAAATCCAAAGACTGAATCCCAAAAAGACTAAAAATTCTAAATATTGAATGATGGAATTTGCCCCTTCTCCACTGTTGTGAAATCTTGGAGTTGGTATATATATTTAGCAGGGAGTGTGGGGGTGCAGCCCCCCACATGAGGGGAGCAGGGGGGCTTGCATTAAAAATGTATTCAATATTTTGAATTTTCAGTCTTTTTGGGATTCAGTCTTTTGATTTTCAGCCATTTGATAGTAAACCGAAGTAAATACTGAACAAAGCAGCAGTGAGCCCTGCAGGACACCACTGGTCACATTCATATTCTCGGACACCGCCAGTGCCATCTGCACCATGTTGGTTCTGTCTTCTACTGAATTAGGTATCCACAGTACCATTTAGGAGGTCTATTTGCAACATATTTAGGTTATTAATTATGATAGCATGGGAGATGGTGTCCAATGCCTTGGTCAAACCAGGGTAGACTGTCTGTACAGTATAACTGCTCTCAGCAGCTTGTGTCATCTCTTCAAGGAACTTTACCAGGTCATTAGACAGGCTCTACCTTTTACAAAACCAAATTGCTGCAGATTTAGCCTGATGAGATTATTGCAGTCTATATTAACCAACTCTGTTATAATGTGCTTCATGCTTAACACTCAACAGGCCGATGGACCTATTGTTTCTAGCGCCTCCTTTATGGAGATACATCAGCAGTGCTATACTCTATACATGCAGGACTGAGTTTATAGCCAGTCTCAGGTTAAATCACTTGTAGGGAAGTTCCACCAGGGCATGTTTAGTACTATTTAACAAAGCTCAGTATGTTATCTGGTCCCATATGGGAAGTGTTCTGAGTCTTGGACAGCACTTTTAGTACATGGTCTTTAGTACTTATGGAGAGTTTGACAGATATGGATATTGTAGGGGTTTGGATAGTCATTTCAGGGAGTGAAACTTGCATTAAATGTATTTGTTAGTATATTGGCAATGTGCACTTGGTTTGGATAGGTTTTGTCATTGCTGACTGTTGTTTTCATAGTTTTCTAGCATAACTAAAGAAGGATTTGTAATTATCTTTGGCTTCAGATGCCAGCCTGAGCTCATAGGCTGTCTAAGTATATCTAATATATTTTTTTAATTCTTCATCAAATTCTTAATATTTTCCATGACTTGGGGATCTTTAGACCTGTTGTATAATGATTTATTTATGTCAGTAAATCACCAGGGTGGTTTGCTTTTACATTTCCCATTTTATTTAGAATCTAGATGAGAGTGCCAGTTCTATACATTTACTGATAAAGGTATAAAACTCCTTTGTGAATACATCTGCTGAGGTGATTATTGGGGTGATATTGTTATACATGCACTTCAAGACTTCATAGAGTTTGAGGAGATTTGTGTGACTGAAGTCTGTGAGTTCTGGTATACTGGGGTTTACATCATTTGAGGGAAGGGTCACTAGGTTATGGTTTGACTTAAACGGAGAATAAGTTAGTAGTGGAGATATACGTGATGAGGCTCCTGCATGTCGTTTTTAACTACAAAAGTTTTTTTTTTCCTTTTTAGTTGCATTTAGTTTGACTGGTGGGTTTTTATCTTGTAAAGTATAACTACTTTATCACTTTTTTCATCAGATCATTATGATGGTATATCATACAGCTGATAAACATATAGGAATACCTCACCCACCTCACCACATTAAAGCCTATAAGTTCTCCCAATTTTCAAAGTATATGAGTCAGACAGAAAGGTTTCGATATACCCTGCATATAGCATTGTTTCTTCTCTTTTGAAGGTAACATTTACATGAGTAATAACATAATAAGATGAGTCATGTAAGAGACCCATCAAAATTTACATTGCCCAAATATGATTTTAGAACTTCTCAGAAAATACTCAAGATAAACCTCCTCCCACCAGGTTGGAAATACCACAAAAGCTGCCTTTATAGAAAGACAAATATCTCCTATGCCAACACTTGTGTATTACCTTGTTAGGAATATATTTATCCCTACTTTTTTTTCCTTCTTTGTGTATATCTTTCTGATTTCATGTCTTTGTACATGTACAAAGAAACACACACACAGACAAACACACATGCATGTGTATATATATATATATATATATATATATATATATATATATATATATATATACTTGCATGAATACATAAATGCCTGCTGTCATCCACTCTTTACTATTTGTCCATTTCTCGTTTTGTAAGTCATGTTCATGTAAGAGTACTTCTAGGTCTTACTCTAGGATTCAGAAAGGGTAAACACAAGCGTTAAGCTCTAATGTGAGCAGCCAGCCATTTGCTGATCCCCTTTCTGATTCAGAACCAGGATCACAGCAGGGATTCTAAATAGTCAATAGAATCACACTGGTGGTCTATCTCTCCAGCTGTGATAAATGTTAATAAGGCATTCTGGGGGAATGGCTAATGCTAATTAGCCATGTGCTCTCCCCTGGAAAAGGATTTGGGAGAAATCTTTTGACTGCATACATTTCTACAGCCAAAATGCTGCACTCCCTCATTATAGTCAATGGGGAGACACTGTGTTGCAGGTAATGTTAGGTAAGTTGAAACAGAGATGTAGGGGTGGGGTGTGTGACAGTGTGTATCTGTGTGGCACTGTATGTACATGTTTGCAAGGGTATGAATAGTCTTAGATGACTCTGTGTGTGTGTGTGTGTGTGTGTGTGTGTGTGTGTGTGTGTGTGTGTGTGTGTGTGTGTGTGTGTGTGTGTGTGTGTGTGTGTGTGTCATTTCTAGGATGTTGCAGTAGGGGATTTAGTTAGAAAATTGATATAGTGGGGTTTTGTGTGTGTGTGTGTCTGTGTGTGTGTGTGTGTGTGTGTGTGTGTGTGTGTGTGTGTGTGTGTGTGTGTGTGTGTGTGTGTGTGTGTGTGTGTGTGATTTCTAGGATGTTGCAGTAGAGGAGTAGTTAGTTAGGGAATTGATATAGTAGGGTTTTGTTGGTGTGAGTGTGTGTGTGTGTGTGTGTGTGTGTGTGTGTGTGTGTGTGTGTGTGTGTGTGTGTGTGTAAATGTGTGTGTCCATGAATGCAATCGAGTTGGGTGTCGTATTGCTTGACTGTATGTCCATTTGTGTAAGCGTGTGCATGTGTTTGAAAAAGGAGGTGTCTGTGGTATGTGATACACGGGCCACCGGTGGTAATTACCTCTGAGAAGTACTGTTTATCATTGGTGGTTATTACACCCAATAAAGAGACATGGAAATTAGCTGAGAATGAGGTCTTCCTCATTTCAGTTAAATTTCTCTGAACTGCATTTTACTTGAATGAGTAAACTGCAACTTTGGCTCACTGTAGTTTACGTTTACATAAAGAATTCTTTCTGAATCTCAGAGTTAGTATCTTAGACTTCTCTGCTGCTTCAACTGTATAATCTTGCTAGTTAACAACAGAGTTGTTTAACTTGTTTGTATTACCTCTTAATTGGTTTTCTAGGGTTATGCTTGAAAAATATCAACTAAATTAATTCACTTACCTGATTATAAAAATTGTAAGTATATATATATATATATATATATATATATATATATATATAAAATAGCTTTGTACTTAACAGAGCACCATTTTACTCTTATTCTTCTGGCATTGGATAGCCTTTTTCTGGGGCAGTGGTTTACCTACCATTCTTTTACTTATTTTTCTTGTAAACCTGAAAATCTTATACCCGACCTCATTATCATGTCTGAATTGTCTCCTTTGAAATTATTCCTGTAGTTGTAACAAGGTAAACATTGTTTGTAGTATAAACACGAAGCATCATATTATAATTTTCTCCCTTTCGTCTTTGGCTGTCCAAGATCAGCCAACCACCACAATGATCTACTCCCTAAAATGAAAAGCAGAAAATAAATGTACCTAGGGATTCAATAAACTCTGTGTAAGGTTTGCGCAAAGCCTACACAGAGTTTACATGTTTGCACAGTGAGCAACGGCACTAATTACACATTCATGCCACACACCGCATTTAAACATAAATAAGTACAGTTTCATGACTAGCAACAGTGTTGCTGGCCAGGAAATTGTGAAAAGTAACACAGATAGCAGCAAACATGTAGACCTGTTTACCTATGAGCAAAGTAAGTGTGCAGGATTGCGTGGAATGCCGCAATAATTACCAGGGTTAATAATATAACAATATATATGGTTCAAACACATTACAGGACAGTGAATACAGGGTGGACTATTGTCCAAAACCATTTCAGGCATCCTGTACAAAAGTTGTTTAAATGATCCATAATGCAATATGGAATGTCATTTAAAATAATCAGGGAAAGGGTGTGTATTGAATAGGGACACACAGAAGAATTGTAGGAATGAACACAGGGAAACTATACAGGTGAAACATCTTAATGTACAGCAGAGGAGGACATTGAAATTAATGCAGTTGTAGGAAGAACACTAATCACATACTGGCATGATACGGTACAGACTGCACAGTGTAAATATGTATTATGTGACTGTCACACAAGGTAACAACAATGGAGAAGATGTCTTTGTGACATGAGCATCCTGACATGTACAATGAAGAGGACATTGATCAGGGATGTTATATACAATAGGGGTTAGCTGCATATTGGGAAGCCGTGCAAAATGAGTTGTCTGAATATGACTGCAATATCAGCAGAGATTTTCACCAAGTGGGACACATAGTTACAGACTCATGGACAATAGTAAACTGAAGCACCCACAATCATGGACAATATCAACATAATACCACCAGTAATCCCATGTGTCTGACATAACATATGTGATTGTGAGTGATCATAGATTTTTTGCACTAACATACTTGCACAACTATTATGACACATCAGCACTCTATGAGGGTAATCACGCACACCATCCTGACACTGTAACATCTGCTGGAGGTGTTAGGAGGAACACTGCTATACCTGTATGTGACATTATGAACAATCCAGTCTAGCTGACAGGTGTGCATGGCATACATATGGCACAATCTACACTGTCACAAATGTAACCCATGCCATCAGTGTTGTCAAATGGCTATGTATGTACTGTGTGCATCACTTACAAAGCAATCTACAACATGACCTAGCAAACCAAAGTGCCATCCTATGTCACCATAGCCTGGCTTGTTTTCAGTGGAGTAGAAAACAGCAGCAGCAGTAATCTCCTTGCACAAATGTGGACCATCAATCAACTCTGGGAAATATGGACCTATAAGTCTAACCAGTCTCATCTGCAAGGAGATGGAAAGAATCACGGACCTTATCAACAAGGACATAAGTGACCTGCAAACTCCAGACCTGACCCAATTTGGCTTTGCTAAGACTAGATCATACTTATTAAACAGAGTACACTGTTTCAACAAAGTCAGCAAAGGACTGAATGCAGGTAACACAGAGCATACAGCCTATATTGATCTGGCCAAGGGTTTTTACACAATTCTCCACTCAGGTATCAATGAGAAACTCTCCCAGCTTGGGACTAACCCTTACTTTGGTAGAAGGTTAGCCACTTGGCTTACTGACAGAACACATACTGTGAAAGTTGGTGAATCAACCTCTATCAGTAGAGCTGTCACCAGTGGTTCATAGTTCATAGTTCATAGGTTAGTACTAGGCTAACTGCCCTTGCAAGCCATTTTAAGCCTTGCAAATTATCCCTTGTGAGACTCAAACCCTGCACCTTGGGTTTATAAGTCAAACACCTTAACCATTAGGCCACTCTCCTATCCCTGTGCTGTACCACAAGGATCTATGCTGGGCCCTTTATTGTTTGGAATCTACTTATTGGAAGTCCAGGCTAAAGTATACAGCTTTTGGTTTACAAAGTTTGCTGATGATTGCATACTGGGTGCAATTATTGAGTCCATCAACAATGTTTACATATTACAGGAGAGGCTAACACAGACAAATGATAGGTGCTAAAGCCACACAGTCTACAAAGAAACACAAAAATGTGTCATTATATTTGCCTTCTGCAAAGGGGAATTCCCCACTAATTACAGCATTGACAACATGCCCCCCAAGGTCAAACCCACTGGTGCAAAACCTGGGAACACAGTTATGTAGCAATCTGAACTTCGACCACCTATTTTCCATGGTTGTAAAGAAAGCCTTCTACATTGTGCACCTGATAAGTCAGGCCATCATATCCAGGTATGTGTTTATCTTAACGCCACTGTAGTCGAACCATATCAGAACACTAATAAAGTACAATGCTCCCTTTTGCATGTACCTCACTAGACACTTGCAGCAGCTGGAGAGTCCACAGGAGTTTCTAAACAAGAAAAAACAGGGCCTACAAACCATGCCATGACACACATGGATAGACTGAGAACCCTGTCACTGTACTCTGTATTGTATAGGATGAGGTGACTTGTGCCTGCCTTACAGGCCTGCACTGATGGAAATGCTTCATGTCTGCAAATCTAATGGCACAAGAGTCACTCACTCTAGGGATCTTAACATCCTGTGACATTAAAAGAGCAAGCTTAACAGAAAACTCTAGTTGATGACATCAAAAGAGTCTGTCAAGAGGAAGATGGTAATAGCAGTGTCCAACATGCTGATGTAAAATGCACTCTTTAATGTCAAGATAGTATGCACACACACACCAGTTGACTGCAGTGGGAACAGAATCCCTACTTACCTATCTACATCAGCTAGAGACCTCCATATTTAATACAAGTACCACAGCACAAGTCTGACTTGGAGAATTTCAGACAGCATTTTATAACTGATGTCATCTACAGTGTCTGGTGACTGAAAAATGGTAATAGCAGTGTCCGACATGCTGGTGTAAAATGCTCTCTCTAATGTCAAGCAAGTGCACAAACACACAATCTGACTGCAGTGAGAACAGAACTCCTACCTATCTAAATATATGGACCAGAGAACTCAGTACTTTACATAAGAACTGTGGCACAAGCCTGACTTTTACACAGCTGCATGACGACTTATAGTGGATGACATCATCGATGGATGTGTAAGAGAAGATGTTGGGAGGCCTACATGAAATGGATATGTAGACATGTCCAACTGTGAAAATATTGATACTTCATGGGATTGCAGTGGTTATTGCAGAATACACAATTATGCACTTCTGACCAGAGAGACAGATGCACACATCAGTTGACTACAGTGAGGACAGGACCCCTAGCTATCTAAGTACATGCACTAGAGAACTCAGTACCTTACGCAAGTACCAAGGCACAAGTCTGACTTCTACAATGCTGCAGAACAACTTACAGTGGATGATATCAGCAGTAGAGGCTAGAGAGAAGATGTTGGGAGGCCTGCATGAAATGGATAACTAGTCATGTCTAACTGTCATGATATTAAAGTTCTGCATATTGCCAGACTGATGAGTGTGCAATGTGTAGTATTTAGTGTTGTGTTTGCAATGTGCAGGTATACTTTACGAGACAGCTTTATAAACTATATGCAAACAGGTGCCCACATTGCTACAAGTACTGGAAAATCTGAATGTTTATTGTCATTACAAAGATGGGCATGGTATATAAGAAAACATTTGTTATGCATTTCTGTAGTGTAGTTAATGTATGTGTGGACAAGTACTGAGAGACCAAGGTTGCAGTGCATGGGGGGAGGTAACAGATGGCTGTATTGTAAATATATGCTATTTTCTTAGTGCCTTCCTTATTTTGTTTGTGTGCTTCACATGTAGTTTCAAGGCATAAAGACTAAATGGACAGTAAACAAAAGTAATACATGCTATTGTTCATTTTCATAGCTCACTGCCGAGCAGGGGGGGGTTGCACAAAAATTGGCAAAGTATTTGCACATGTGAGATACACATTTCTGCTGCTTTCCCTGTTTGCGTACAGTTAAGTAGTGAGGAAACATGAACCTCATTGAAAAAATAATGAGAGTTCTGAGTAATAAGTGTATGAAACACACCTCCTGCTTAGCTGACTCTTATTCAGTAGGTGTAAATGCACTGACACATTTATTTTGGAGCTCAGATGATATAGGGTTTGAATCCAAATGTATGTAATAGTTTTAAATAAGTAGCGGTAATGCAATGAAATAATTATTTATACTACAATCACTGCATGTTAGTGTGTGTTACCTTAGCACAGCATGTCTAAGTGGCATTGAGCTGTGGTAACCATACCAAAGAAGAACAATTCAACGTCACTTGACATTGGTGTGGGATGCCAAACTCCACACAAACACAGAGGCCAAAAAGTGAATGGCTCCATTGCTTTTTTAACTTTTGTGTGTTGTGTGTGATTTTATTTTTTGACCAGAGTAAAGGTGTTATAATGGGGTGCATAGAAAAGTGGTGAAATGGGGTACAAGCAGGGGGAAGAACAAAGGGAAAACAATATATGAATGTATGGGCATGAGATAGGATAGAACCATAGCTATCCACTTCCTCAGTAGTGTAACATGAAAATATGGTGCAGAATATTAGCTGAATTTGGACTGTCACCTCAACAAAGAGGGGTGATGTTGTACAGCCGATTGGACCAAATCAAGTGTGTCATGAAGATGTGTGCAAACTGGAGAGCTATGTATGAGACAATTTCTTTTGGACGGGGACAGATGCCCTTTTTTAACTTCAGTAACAGAAGAATGTTGGGTAAGGGACATAGGTATTTCTGGGTCATGTAGTTGAGAAAGCAGATGCAATCAAACAGATTAAACAAGACAAGACAAAGGAACACTGAGGGATACAAAAGGTTGGGGGACACCACAACTGGGGTTAGGGAGGGAACAACAGAAGCCCTTGCCCATCAAACAAGGGCACAGTGAGAATCTTGTTCTCACCTGCAGGACTGTCAGCATCATCCCCTTACTCCACTGGCTGCTGGAGTGTTTGACGTTCTCACCTCCTATGGACCATGAGGGAGAGCAGCTTCCCTATCCAGCATAGATGTGCACCAATGGTGCAGTGCATGACCATATACACCAATCCTGGCATCTCCTGGTGGGTGATAAAATCCCCACCTCCATCAGTACTCATAGAGAGTACAACACCAGCTGCCAGGGTAGTGCTACCTGAGAGGGAAGGTAGTGCAGGGGCAGCAGGGGAAGTACTGCCAGGATGGATCTCAGATGTGCTGACTGCAGGTGCTGGAGCTGCTGACTGGGGGGGTGGGGGGGCAGGATGAGCCACTGAGGTTAGCCTACCTCCCTGTGCTGTAAAGCATTTTGTGATTGGTTAAAGATGGGTGACATGGACACATTTTGATGACACATAGAAAAAAAAAAGAGATAAGATTAGTACCATCATATGTGACATACAATGCATTATCACAATAATACAACTATTTTATCTGGAAGTTTACATTTAAGTATACTTTACAACAACTACAAACTATAATTACAGATTGCCCAAAGTAATCTTTGCAATGTGCAGATATTGCACATATGCTTGGTGCAATTATAGAGATTCAGGTTAACAGCAGGGCATCTGTGCCACTTGTGTAGAATGTAATTTATTTATTATTTTTAAAGTATTGCACTATTTTATACTTATGGTATTGGAACCCACAATGCCTGACTACAGTCTTACACTTGACACCTACAGCTGGTTTGTGCTAGAGACTGAAGCATGTATACTTGCTTTTACAGTTACGATATGCATGCATACTTTGCTACAACAGTATAGAAAAGAAGAAAAAAAACATTTAAAAGCTACAATAATACTTCTCTTGTGTTGCATACATTCTCCTTGCTTTCCCAGTCTCAATAGAAGATCAGCACGGGACTCCGTAGTAGCAATGAATTCTGCATTAGCTGTGCAAAGAAAAGAAGTCAAGACATGAGCATTATGCATGCCAATCTTGCCTATATTTAGTTTTCTATCTATTATAAAATTCTCTTTATTAGTATACTTACACAGCTGTGGGATGTTTCTAGTTCTGAACTCATTGAGTGTACCCCACTTGTGCTTTTTTAGCTCATTAAAGTTATCCCTACACTTTTCTCCAGTACGTGGAATGCCAGTCACACTGGATACAGTCTTGGCCAGACTATTTCAAGCCTCAGACAAACCAACATGTTCTTGCACAAGAAATGGTCACTTTAATAAAATAAAATCACCAGACACAATTTTTATTTTATTAAAGTGACCATTTCTTGTGCAAGAACATGTTGATTGGTCTGTTTACTTTTTTACTCTATTTACCACACTGCTTCTGCATTTGTGGCTGCAGTTCATTTCCTATTACAAGCCTCAGACTTGTACTGGGAGCTGGTATAGCTCCCTTGCAAAAGCCTTTGGCTATAGTACTTTACAAGAACTCCAATAAAGATTCTGGTCTGCTGAACACCCCATTTCTGCACCCTAAATTGGACACCTTCAATTCTAATACCAGATATGTCTAATCTGAAACACAGTAGTAGATAACAATGATTTCCTGCCAATGCATGTCATCACGTTTTCTGATTGGAAATGTGCAAAACTGAGCAATAATGCCAACCACATTTGCATGACATTAAGTGGAGAGCAACAGTGCCAAACAGACAGGAAAGCAGGTTTGGAAACTAGAAGATTACTCTGACTCCTGACATTAGTTTGAGGGTTGTTTGCTGTTGTAACTGTTAGGTGATTTAACCTTGCAGACATGCACTGGGGCATAAACTTCATGACCTGACATATGTTTAGTTTGGTTTTATACACTGAATAAGACTGATTTTTTACAGTGTGGAATTCAAACCTATGCATAAGAGACAAAACATTTTCATCTACATCTGTGATTTTCCATATTTGCCACAGAAGGCATGTTTCTCAGACATAGCCATGAATTATATATAAATGCAGATGGCAAACTGAGGTGTTAACCATGTATGTATGTGAACTGACAAGGTCTTTGCTTATACATTCATTTGCGTATGTGTCTTATTAAAGTGTGGAGGCCATCCAAGTCCAGGTAGCAGAATTATGCTTACAGAAACACAGTACACAGTATAGCCTCAGTCATACATCTTAACCTTCAAAACACAGTAAGGGTGTCTTATCCCACATGCATATAATTTATATGAGCTCCACTGCTATACATGGTTACTGCTATTTATAATTATGCATAAATTGTTATAAGTGTAACTGAATATAGTGTGAAATGAAACAACAGTAGAAAAGTCTAGAATTTCCTATATTATAACCCAGGACCATGTGTGAGGCAGCCCTACACTCACACCTGTTGTCACAGGAATATTGAAATAGCAGTTCAATATTTACCTGTTTATTACTGTAAACTGAACTGTAACAACATTGAAATATGCTGCCCTTCCTGTATTAGAACCCAGGAACATCGGTACTGCAGCCCTACACTTACACCTGCTGCCAGAGGAAAAGTTAAATAACAGTTGGAGATTTCCCTCTTCAGTATTAACTTCTGTGTGTTATCTGCTGCAGTACACAGCTTAGTATATTTGTGCAGTGCCCAACATACTTGATACAATATATCTGTTTTGAAATTGTTTACTGTCTGCTTCCAGTCTGCAGGTGTTCTAGGGCTGCAGGTGTTGGGAAGCTTGCTAACTGCTGTGCAATGTTGGTTAGTGTTGTTGCACTATGGAAAGCAAAAAATGCAATGATATATCCTTTTTGACATTTAGAATGTCTACATCCTCTGCAGGTGTTCTGTCTGCTTTCTGTGTGGGCCACTAGTCCAGGTTTGTATGATGATAAGAATCACACAAACAAGAGCAGTAAAGTTAAACTTGGTTTAGCCTTGTGATTGGTGCTTATTATGTGTCATCCTTAAAAGACAACGGTGGGAGTTGAACCATGATGTACAGATAGTATATGCTGTGTGGATCAACATGTTTTGCAGATGTGCTACACACAGGTGTACTTGATGTACTGATTATCAAAGAAGTACATTACATGACATTTATTATGTTTATCAATTTCCCATGTTTGTGCTAAGTCATGTACCTTGCAAATACTGGCATTTAAAAAAAAAAGAAAAAAAAAGAAATCTATAAAATAAAAAAAAACTACAAAATACATGTTAGTACATATGAACGATTTTTACACAAATCTGGGTTTGAACTCTTATAACAATGAACCTTCAAAACACAGTGTAAGTGTGTTTTAGCCCTTTGTACAACAGAAACATCTTTACAGCAGAGAATGAAAATCATTGTGCATACAAGCAAGTTCAAAATCATCCACAAAATCAACAAAACATATGGTACTTGTACACTTCTGGTTTGTTTGTACATGTATAAATTTCAGATGTAGTACAATGAGTGATTACACAGCAATTGCTGACTATTGTTTGGAGAAATGCAGCTCTGTCTTATCTCTGTATGGTGTTCAATCTTCTCTTATCTGATTAGTAATCTGAGACATGCAGTCTGTAAGGCATTTTGTATAATTGTCCTGAAAATGTCAGAGAATATTAAATGGCAATAATACACAGTTTTCAACCAATGCAGGGGAGGTTAGATGTGCAGAACAGAAACTGTCAAATGTGTCCTGTTTACTTACTTTTAAAACACTGATACAATTACTTCTTTACTTTGTAAGTCTAACCTGGCTGATACACCCACTGGAGGTTAGGGATTCTCAATTACTGTTGTGTTTTCCTTCTCCCTACCAGTACTCATTCATAGCTGTAATCCATTAGCAAATGCAAATTCATCCCAGGAGTTTCATCTGTGTCCCTGTCCCTCTTGGATAGGGGCAGTTGGTGCTGATTTAGATCTGATTATAACATAGACCATATCTCTAGACCCTTAAGGGAACAAGGGTTGAACTTAGCTAGGCTTGTAAGGACCCTAGGGCCATTAGCCTAGTAACCTCCTATGAACCTATGAACAAACAATGAGGGAGTGTCTGCACTATGTTTACATTTGTTACATGGAGCAAAGAATTTGGGATTCAGCAGTTCTAATGAGCTCACACCTCATTTGCTTCTTCACTGTGCTCACAGCCCTGAATCTATACTATAAAAAGGTAACCATGTAGCTAGTGAACCTGAAGGTGAGGAGACATGTTCATGTGGATAACAGTTAAATATTGTTATTACTTTGGTTTTATCTGCACAGAAGACTACTGATCTTGATAAGGTATGAATGTATTTTCAGTTAGATACTGAATATGCTCAAATGTCAGTTAAAACATATTTTTATATATGCATTAGCAAATGCTACTTTTATCTGCATGCACTTTTTAGAAGTTTACTGATGGATATAGGCATTTTGGTCAGTGCATGTTTCTTTCACAGATGCATAGCAAGTGTTAAATGTTATAACTGTTTCTCTTTAGACTCCTCTGTTATTTCCATGAAATGTAAATGTCCTATATTGCAAATAACACAGGAGTGTTAGACTTCTAGGATGGCCTATAGACATCTCTAGGGGAGTGCTGACCACAGGCACAGGTGACTGTCAATTACATAAAAATGAATGTTCTTTGGTAAATGTGTATACATGTTTTTGGGACAGTTTCTTCAATAGCAGTTATAGCAATTCACTGAAAGTTCCCAATTCCTTTGTTTGTTAGCAGAATGTCATTTGCTTGTTGTTTTGGGGGTTGGGGGAGCTAAGTTCCATGTCTGTGTTGGAACATAGAAAATTGTACAGCGGTTTGCTTTGCTATTGTTACTCCCCTAGTTTTGGATCCAACCTTGCTTTGTGTCTGACTGTGATGTGTTAAAACCACATAAATCCTTTTTTATATTTGAATATATTTGCATATTTTTCTCTTGTGGGTAATATTGAAAAACTGCTTCTTTTCTGTTTTATGTCAGCTAGAACTATGGCATCCAAGCATCCCAATCCCTGCAAATCCCCCTTCAGTGACCCTGAGAATGATGTAATTCTACAAGCCTTTAAGTGACATGGAGGCTTTCTGCTTGAGAGAGGCCATGGGGATATGTGTGGAAGAATGCAAATTTGGCAACAGATAGTGTAAGATGTGAGCACTGTCAGGGGCTGCAGCAGGACATATGATCAGGTGCATTATAGTGCCACTGACATGATTTCATCAGCCTGGAGGAGAGCAGCTGCAGTGGTCCATGGACAAATGGCTACTGGGAGAGCCTGCTACAGAGCCACCACTGACACTAAAAGAATAGTTCCTGTCCACTGACTGGGATCCAGTGAGTTCAGTGGAAAGTGCACAACAGCATGTGATTGATGCTGGTGCTGCTGTTTCAGGGAAGACATGTATGTCCCGGGAGGACCTTCCAGGTAGGCTTAAGTATTGTCAATTGTTAAATCTTTATTGTACAGTAAAATATTGAAATCAGTACTTAGGTTTGTTTACCATTCTTTTGGGGAGGTAGTTGATACAATTAACAGCACATTATAGTTCATTACACATGGACTTGGAGTGAATATGTCATCCAAGTTTCTGTTACATGTATTGTTAATGGACATCTCTCTCTCTCTTACCCATTTATGCACCATGTGGTACATCGGGCAATGAACACCTTTCAGCACTCATTGTTTCTCTAGCAGTTATGGGTTTTATGGGCTCAGAATGTTACCCCAAGACCCAGCCCTCCTTGGAGGGTGCACCACACACATTTGCATGCACACACTCGCACCTAGGGCCAATTTAGAGTGTCCAAGCCACTTACTGCATGTCCTTGGAATGTGGGAGGAAACCAGAGCAGCTGGTGGAACCCAAGTGAATGCAAAGAGGACATGCAGACTCTGCACATTAGGTACTCCAGCTGAGAATCAAACCAGACAACCTCTTGCTGTGAGGTGACAACCCTAACCGCTACACCACTGTGTCACCCTAATGGACATATAAAGGGCCAAAACTTTTTTACCCCCTGTGTTACTGTTAATTTTGATGATGGTGTCCTTACCTTTTGCTTAACTTCTTCCAGGACCATCCTTCCTCAGAACTGGGGAAACATCTGCTCAAGGTAAGCCAAACACTTTTATTTCAGTACTGATGAGCAATTCACAGAAATATTTATTTTAGCTGTATGTGTGATGTGAGTGTCAGTGTATTGCTGTACTCTCTGTAATAGTGGCACCACTGCTAGTTTGTTAGCATATATTAAACTGTAGTAGTGTAGCTATTATTTTCTTTCCTGTCTTTGTTGCTTATTATCACAGATGAACCTGACAGTGGTAGGGTGGGACTCTTACCACCTTATGTCAGAATATCGTCAGACTCTGATGATGGTGGCCAAACACAGGCACAGTCAGGGGTGTGCAGAAGTTAATCTGACACTGAGGTTGACATTCAGCCATCACCTGTAATTCCATCAGACACAGCCAGTAGGCCTACGCAAGCACATTCCAGTGAGGTCTCAGATATTGGACAGGTGGAGGGTGAGACACTTGATCAGGATAGTATGGTTACTGTGGCTTCAGTGCCTGTTGACTCTGGCCATAGCCAAAGTGTGGGAGAGGTGCCAAACAACAAGGTTGTTTGGCTTGCTCAGTGGAGGACTGCTGTCCATCCTGCACTTGATCCAGGTGTGTCTTTCCATGCCACTCGACATATGTTTAGGGCCATCAGGGATGTGCAGGCACATTCCAATAGGGCCTCTATGGAAATGCTTAGAGCTGTAGAAGTGCCATAGGGTGACATGCATGACTGCCTCCACCTTGTTGGAATAGGTGATGTCTGTGATGGAGCATTTGCTGCAAGGGGGAACAACATCCACTTAGGCTTAAGTCAGCCACATCATATGACGTTAGCCAATGTATCCATGCCTGGTCACTCTCTCATAGTGACACTATCTTCACTGCTTTGTCAGTGGTTGTGGTGTCCACACCTAGATATGGCAGGCCATGGGGTTGTAGTCCTGAGTGTATTTGTGAGGAGATCTCATCCAGCAGACATCATTCATGTTCAGGTAGTAAGGTGACCGTGGACATGAACATGCCAGTGCAACACCTGGCATAGCCAGATCCCATTGTCGGGTACTATGACGATGAACCGTCACCTCTGCCATGCACAGCTCACACCTGTCTGACATACCAAGATGTACAGCTAGCACAGAGTTTCACTGTGTTATTTCAGACACTCACACACCAATGTCATCTAGAGTGTCCCTACAGACACACACACACACACACACACACACACACACACACACACACACAACAGTTATGTAGTTCAGTTGTGAGGCTTAAAGCTCATTTTATCTCAATGGTCATTTGATACTTTATCCAAATTTCTGCCTGTTTCTCTTTCTTTCTCACATGTGCTTACTTACCTTTTGTGTCAGCCTAGGCTTTCTCCACCCACAACACCCTGTACAGGTAATGATAACTGTACCATATCCTTGTTTTCTATCTTTTGGATTCAGGATTACATAAGCTTTGGGTCTGATGCTCAGAGTGCATAGCTGACTTAGTGCTTAGAATATCTGTGTTTGTGATGCTGTTTTGCTAACTGTACTGCTTTCTTTCAGGTTTTTGTAATGTGTACATGCCTCCCAGACTCTTACAGCATTAAAGCTGGACAAAGCCATAAATAAAAGTGGGACAAACAATGAACAATAGGGAGACTTTTTAAATATTTTGGTCTTAAAAAGTTAGAGACAGTTGATCGAATCAAACAATTTTTGCATCAGTATTTTTAAGTTTTTTCTGAGAG